>NC_070581.1:2030263-2307763 GCF_027409825.1 Scomber japonicus
TGAACTCATGAAGTCGTGACACGTGATGTTATTGCTACGTTATGTTTACCTCAGAAGTCAGAAATCGGAGCTGGGAATGACATCACACCCGAGTTTGTGTCGTTCCAGTTTAAAGTCAGAAAACCAGTTTTATCCAGGTTAGCCACTGATAGCAATATCAGTTGATAAAAAAACGCATTTTTTGTATTTTGCTCATAGAAACAGCGTAGCAACACATCCACAGATAGAGGTTGAACAGTGCTGTGTGTAGGACTGATTTAATGAGACACTAATGAGACGTCCGACTTTCCAAGTTAGAGATCTGACTTCAGATGGCATCCACTTCTGAGTATGTACGTCATGATGACAGCACCGATGCTAGTAAGTGGACCTTTGTGTTTAGATTATCTCCATCAAATATGTCTTAAAAATGTCCCTGGTTTGGATCTTTTAGTATTGTAATACTAAGAGGATAATTTTTATGTTCATTCTGGTTTACTTATTGTTGATACTGATGGAACAGTTCTTGTCCATTTAAACATTGATCTTACACAAGGCTCTCTGAAGGACTACTGTATTAAAGGATAACACATGATGTCAGAGCTCAAAATGCAGATACATTTATTTTTCACTGCCGGCTTAATGGACTGAAATCCGTCCCTCGAGTTTGTTTTGAGTGAAGCCTGGAGCCTCGGTGCCTGAGCAAAACAAATCAGTGAGCGGAAACAGAGAGATGAAGAGTCATTTCAGTGGCTGAGTGGATGAGTTGACCCAATCGATGTTAAAGTAGGAGACACAGCTGATTGTTACAACATCATATGTTATTGAAAAAGGTTTTAGATTCAATTTTAAAAAACAATAAACTGTCTGTTATTCACGTTATGCTGTTGAACTGTAAAATTCAGCTATTTAAGGCTAATGAGATTATTAGTAAGGGAGTGTTGTGTCATTTGGCACATACAACACATGATGAAAAACGTGTCCATAATTTATAGTGTTTGTAATGAAAAGCATTGTTATGTAAGATTAGTAACAGCATGCTCGTTTGAGCGACCCATAATGTGAAAGAGCATGGAAACTGATATCCCATGAGGCATTTAAATGTGGGGCATGACTGCATGTTGCCAGCTGCGACAAACACTGCATGAAGAGCAGATACAATGGCAGAGAAGACTGGAGAGCATCTGCAAACTGCACATATAGTCCAGAGTCAAGTCTGGTCTGGTGGTGTTTGGTCTGTTATCTTGGACTTGTCTGGGTCTTGTGGGTGGTGTGATTTGGACTTGTCTCTATCCCAAGTATGTTGTCACTAGCAGTGGTGGAAGAGGTACTCAGATCTTTTACTGAAGTTAAAGTACCAATACAGCAATGGATAAAAATTAGGGCTGTCAAACGATAATTTTTTTTAATAGCGATTAATCGCAGAATTTCCATAGTTAATCGCAATTAATCGCGTTTTGAATTACATGTTTAAAATCCTGTTATTTTACATTTTTAAGCAGTTTTAAGCCCATAATGTAAAGCATTTCTTACCAGAGTGTCTTAACTGGGAATCAATCACGCCTCTGCTGCGACTCCCACACTCCAAAATGGTCCTTTGGTGGAGCTGAGGCTCGCTTGCCTGCACCTGGGTGTTTAGCGTGGAGGTGCTAACTCAAACTCGACGTACTCCGGTGGTAGTTAAACTCCATTTGACACAGGTTGCATTTTACTTTTGACTTGTCAACTGAAGCGTCTGGAAGTGTTTTAAAGTTAAACAAGCTGTTCAAAAGTCCAGTAGCTCTCTTACTTTCCATCAGCGCGGTAGGTTTACTGAAGGAGGCCACTGTTTTAACTGGGGGGGGGGGGTTAAGGATTTATAATGAGACTCTATTTATGTATGTATTCATGTTATATTGTAATTGTAATTGGTTGTATTTATTTTAACATGGACCCCAGGAAGAGTAGCTGTTGCCTGGGTAACAGCTAATGGGGATCCAAATAAACTAAACTAAACTAAAGGGTCGGCAGATAAACGTGAGGCGAGATGAAACCATTTAAGAAGTGTAGAGGGAATAATCACTATTTGGTGAAACTCATGTCATGGATTCTTGGTTTTTGGACTCTGTGTTTTTCTTCATGTTTCAGTCCCTGTGTTCTCTCTGTGTCCGTGTTCTACTGAGCCTGTTAAGTTTTCTGTCACAGTATGGCTCTGTATCCTCTGGTTACTATTCTCCTCCTTCACACCTAAGACCTCAGAAGGCTGATTTCAGCTGTTAACTGAAATACTATTTGGCATGATATTAAGTTGCCTTCATTAGTTAGTCTGCCTTTGTTTTTATTTCGGCCAGTGCTCACACACCTAGTCTGAGTTAGGAATAAAATTCTTTATTAGGGTTTTTGTTTTCTCACAATACTTATATACATTTTTGTGGAGATTTCTGTCATAAAAGAAGGAAGATTTAAGGATTGTGGATTTCACTTGTGGGCAGCTCTAGAGGCAGACAAGGGAGTAGATGTGTAAACAGAATAGACAGTCTGTATGATGACCAAGTACTCACACACACATACAGTACACACACACAGCAGATCTATCGTGTTTCTCTCAACTCTAACTTTCTCTGACCTCTGTCTGTGACTTTCTCCCTCTCTCAGTTCTTTGGAATCCCCAGTCTCTGTCTGTGCCTGTGTCTGTGTCTCAGTTATCAGTCATGCTGTCTGCTGGGCGAGGCTGTCCTGAGCTGATGAGTTGCTGCATGGTACACCTTAACCTAATGAAGAACTCGGCTGGATCAAGCAGTCAGCAGTCACTGTATTATTCATAGTGATCTCTTTCACCACCGTGCACACACACATGCACACATTCACTGGCACCAGTGTTCCACCTGAAAGTTCCTCATTAAATTTCAATGAGCCAGCCCACTGCGAAGAGAATCCTACAATAAACCATCACTGACTTCTTTCATGTTCTTCCCACCTCTGTTCCCTCTCACCTTCCTGAAGGTGAACCTGACTTCTTCTCTTTTTCTGCCCAAATCTTCACTTTTGCAGCTTTCCCTGTCTCCTGTCACTTTGCAATTGTTGTCATCTCTAAGGAACAAGCAAATAATGCAAATCAAGATGTTGAAAATATCACTCTAAATTAGTAATGAATTATATATGAAAGCTGTTCAAGGAAGAACCAAAGGAAGCAACTTCTGAATGACTTACTACAGTATAATATAATGCCCCAGACTACCAACAAACACTCAATGAATGGTGCCTTGAAACCCACCTGCCTTTTTGTCTGGAGGAATGGAAGGACATTGGTTGGGCTAGAGGTACCATTGTTGCACTTTTTTGGGGAATGCTATCTAAAATGTTGCCAAGGCCACCAAAATAGTGAAGGCCAGCCCTGCTAACTGCCTCCTTATACCTCCAGTAGACCTGAATTGTTTCTGACGGCCTGAAAAGTCCAGTTTTGGTCTTAAATAGCAGGGGGTATTGATGAAAGCTGTGAGACTCAACCAAACAGCCTTTACATGCAGTGCCATCTGTCTGTGCAGACCTTTGCATACATGTTCACAGGATGAAATGTACATCCCAAGGACCTTGACAATTTTTTATTCTCTAAGAAAACCCTCCAGGTAGAAGATATAAAGATATTCTGATAATAATGTATGCCATAAAAATGAATAGAAGTATACATTTATGAATTCTATGAATATACAAATATTTGCCATTTCAAAGTCTCCTACAGGTTCCACATCACACTTGTATAAGTCCACAGCTGGCTCCAAACTAGACCTGGGTGGGGGGGGTTACCCAAAAAAGGCAAGTCCTCCCAACTAGTGCAAAATATATAATATGTCATCCTTCCAAAATGCTTAATTCATATGAATGTTTTCTGATATATCAACGTTATAGTTCAGGTTTTGTGAGGTTTAGACGTCCTTGGGAGGATTTGTGGCTCTAATAATAATGTCATGCTACTTCTCTTTCTGTTTGTCAAGCTTGTCTCCTAGAAAAATCACACTCTCATACTCTAGATTTCTACTTGTGTTTCTTTCTGTCCACATGACCCCTCCTTACAAAATCTTGACCAGATCATAATTAGATCTTTTGTTGGGGCAGATATCAATTAAAAGACTTTCATTAAAACACAGTGAATCATCACAAGCCAATCAAACAGCATAAATGAGAGAGAGAACACAATGCTTTTTGCTTTTTCCTCTTTGGAGTCAGCTGTGTTCCTGCTTCAGCTGTCACCCACTAACAGCAAAACTAACACTACTTGAAATCTCATAAATACACAAACTGGACCTATATACATGTTTGCTATGCTTAGGCTGTCAGACCAAATCAGGCAGTACATCAAAAGCAGCACATGAAAATGTTACAGGAACATTAAAAGTAAATTAAACTTTGATGAAACTTAAAATCAAAAGCTTAAATTTAATTTGGAATTATGTTCTACAAAATGATCCGAAATACACAAAATTAAGGATTACAAGTCAATACATTAAGGTCAATGAGTTTTTTCATGGATACAAAGTCATCCAAAAATCATGCCAGTAGGCATCAGCTAATCACATGCATTTTCTTTTACTATTTGCATTTGTTTGGGCCACTCATTACTGATTCAGGAATGGGATGTCGGTGCAACAAATGATAAATGTAGCAGAAATAAGGTTTGGCATTACAAAGACAAAATATGTGGCAGCTTTTCACCATCAGTGTCAGCAGCTCAGTCTGACAGGTTTGTCTTTCCCTGTTGACAGTACATGATCCCTGTGCATCTAAACTAACTCTAACCCTAACCCAGGCCCTTTTGATTCAAATGAAAAGTTCAGAGACAAAAACATTCAATAAAGGAAGAAGCATTTTCTGGTAAGGTATCTATTTAGCATGTTAAGTGTCTGCTAAATTAACTGTTGGTATTCAATGAAGACAGTAACTGTGTCCCAATTCGAAGGCTCCTTCGAATGCACCGTTCAAATGCGACCATCTTTTCCCTCTTTTTGGAGGACTACTATCCTTTGTGCCCTCCCATATCCCAAGATCCTTTGCGAACATTATAGGTAAAATCAAAAATTGCTATGGCTTTATCATTTTTTAAACTTTCTTTCTACTCTTTCACTTCCTTTTGTTCTTTCTCTCTTACTTTGGCAGGCCTGGGCTTCAGAAATCATGACGTAACAGTAAGGGCGGGAACATCTGGTGACGCAACCAGGAACTCCTCCGAAGGCTAGACCGTCCCATTTAACAACAGTTAATGCATTCTTTGGAGGTCCCTCAGAAGGAGTCGCCTTTGAAGGCCGGGTCCTTCGAAGGATGCAGCCCTTGAATTGGGACACAGCTAATATGTTCCTGAAAAGCAACCTTCAGTAGTTGGTAATGCATGTTGTCTCCTAAATGTAAAGTTGGAAGTATTCTTGTATCAATGCGTAACCCTTTAGGCAGGTGGTTGGGTTGGTGGGATCAGTGTACAAAACATCTAACTTGTTACCTGAGACTGCTATTCTCATCCTGTTTCCTATACTAGCTACTTTCTACCAAAGGAACAGAAATGTGACTCCCTGTAACTCCAAAGTTGTGGTTTTTGTGTGTGTGTCCGTAGCTGACATGCCACCATTGGTTTGCTGATGGTAGTCACTTGTAAGTCTACATTGAGCTGGTTTAGTTTGGAGCATGTTTCAGCCACACAGCTGTACTATGAGGATTGGACGTCTGTAGTGAAGCTAATGGCTAGCTGTTGATGGCTGGCTGCTTGTTAAACTATATGTGAACCTGTCCTCTTCTTCTTCACTTGTTAAATAAAGACTTTGTGACATGGTCGATGTGAAGTTGTTTGAAGGCACATTTAAATGAACTGTGCTGAGTAACTAAAGTAATAAACTAAACGGTTAACTAAATGGTAAATGAACTGCATTTATGACCTGATTTACCTTCCTAATAAAAATATTTACTTTGGAGCCCCATGGTGGTCAAGTAGTTAAAGCACATGCCAAACAATTGCAGCATCCCTGATTCAAATCTGGCTGAGGACCAATGCTCTTGGGCTTTATTGTGTTTTATCCTTTTGTTGACTACTATGAACACTGCCACCACTAGGTGCCGCTAACAGGGCTGTAGACCTTTTAAGCACTATTTGACCAAGTTAACGCAGTCTTCAGATGTTTGTTTAACCAATTCAAAAGCAGGTTATTTTGGAGGCCAGGACCTGTGACTTCTTCCAGTCAAAGCCTGATAAAGTTCCTGGAATCCCCAAAAGGTTTGTGGGTTCTTGGAAAAGTTCCTGAGGTGGAAAAGGATTATTGTTGTTAAGGTTTGTGTTGTATAGAGAAACATGTTCATAAATGTGATGCAAGAGTGTATACCTTGATCTTCTTCTACTTTGTGAAAGCTCTGTGACAAGCCATGAAAATGAGCCTGGTATGTAGAGGAATGCCTTGTGTGTGGTATGCATTTAATTACATTCTAACTAGGTTATATTTGGAGTGTTTGGTCATTAACATATTGGCATCAAAGCATCTGTAGTTGAAGATATTCACAGTGTAGACATTAAAAAAATGGCTTTGGTGTGTTATTGGATTGTGTGGTTTTCCTTCCATAGCTGGATCCTGCACATTGATTTCGCTCAAGAGGATTTAGCACAATACTAGAATTTAGTGGTATTCTGCAGCAAAAAAGAACTATAAATGTGTTTGTTTGTAGCATACAGGGCATTTGTTTTGCTTAGTAGAGCATAGGGACTAATTATTTCTGCTCCAGGAGGATTAAAGCAACAAAAAGAAAACCCCACATACATCACAAATGACTCTAAAGCTCAGAGGATGGAAGCAATTGTCTGGATGAGCCACCTTAATGCTTCAATCTGATACTACTGTACAGAGACATCCACACAATCTTTACCAAAGGTCGGTCAACATGTTTTACTATAAACTCAAGCTTAACATAAAGCTTGAGTCAGTGAGGGACTGTACAGTTATAGTGTAGGCATGTTCATATTCTCTTCATATTTCAGATTTAATTAACTGTCCTCAGGGAAAAGGAGTTTGATTTGAAATTTCAATAAAATAAAATAAGTAGTCTACAAGGTTTTAGCGGTTTAATATATATATATATATATTATATAATTAATTAATTTGAGTGTGCAAAGGCTTCCTGTACTTTTAGAAATGTTGTATTTTCTAAAGGTTGAAAAAGAAAGTATTTCTCTTTTATTAGTAATTATTATTACTATTTTGAAACAATTGTATGAAACACCACACTCATAATTGTAAAAATGGGTAAAAGCAAAATGAGTCTGGAATGCAAAGCAGATTCATTCAACCTATAAAAACCCAGTATCTCATTTGACAGCTTATTTCTGGGTTGGTTACAGGTTACAGGGATAACAGTGTCAAAACCTTGTTGCCGAAACTAAAGACAGCCCTGTGATTTCCTTCTCTTTCTTCTACTTGTTAGCTGAATTAGTTGCAGGTCCTCAGGCCAAAATAAAGAGTGACTCAAAGCCAAACAAATAGAACAAAAGAACAAGCAGAGAAAGATAGTATAATGGGAAATGCATTTATTTGTCTCCACACTACTTTTCTCTATAAATAAAATGAAGTGAGTGGCAAATTAGTTTGAACAGATTGTCAATTTGTTGGTTCCAAATGTCAACTGTGAGCAGTTTGTGCTTGGATGATGGAAAAAAAGACAGTGTCAAGCTAATGCATAAATCATTTGGAGAATCAGTATAAAGGGATTTGACTCATTAAATAAGGGTTTAGTTAAAGCTGTGGTATTGTAAGTGCCTTGGACAGTAATCAACACTGTGCTGAGATGTCACAGACCAAAGATCTAAAGCAGCTAGTCCTTTTTATGACTATGTGGACATTCTATTAAATGATTGTATGAATAACTCATTGACAGAAAAGTACTACCAATGTTAGCTTCTATACTAATCACCCCTGTTCAAAGTCAACATTGGATTTTTTGAAGAAACAAATATGCTTTATCTGTTTGTCAGAAGATCATTGGACAGTCTGCACTACAGTGTTGGGATCATATATATGCATGTCTCTCTATCCAGCTTTATGTCTCTAGACTCTGCTCATCAGTGTATGGTTACTCTTTCTTCCTCACCATTGTGTCTAATATAAAAAGTGTTCCTGTTTTATTGACAGCAGGGAATTGCACTGTACATTATTTATTTATATGGCTCTCCACATTATATCTGCACTCTGATTACATCTATAAACAGTCATTATGTTTGGAAGGTCACAGAACAGAACTTATAGTTGCACCACATGTTCAAAGTGAGCTTAGGAAAACTACTGCTGCTCCTTATATTCTGCCCCTTACAGATATACAGACTACCCAGCTCATTGTGGAGATGGACCTTTGCACCTGTACCGACGCTCCGTGAATTACCTCATTGCACTGATTTTATCTTTTTGACTTGCACTCATTTTATTGAATTGCTGCTATTCATTCTTTTATCAGATATTTATTATTTTATTCTTTCTTTTTTTATCAAGTGTACTGCAGACATGCCTTTGAAAATGTTGTTATACATTGTATAATGACAATAAAGAATATTCATTCATTTATTCATTCATTAATTCATTCATAAGGAATAAAAAAAAACCCTCCCATTCAAATCTCTTACATCTTTTGAATTTTTTAAACATTACACTCAAGCTTTTTGAAAACCCTTTGTGTGTACAGGTCTCTCTTTAAAAGGAGATATCACCATGAGAGTAACTGTCTAAAGGAAAGTTCTCCATTAGCATCAGTGTTACAGCTCCTAAGATCTTTAGGAAGTGCAGTTGAGCATGGTTACCAATTAGTCAACCAATTAGTGATTGGGTGCGTTGCCATTCACCTGATTTTATATGCATTTTCAATTTGGAAACACTGGAAATAAAAAATAATAATTCACAGTGTTGCAAAAAAGTATTTACACTTGGCAGAGTTGGGAAAGTTGGTGTATCGATAAAAAGAAAATGTGACTGAGTGCAGTGGAAACAGACTTCGAGGGTAAATTATGACATAAAGATCACTCAAGCTCAAGATATAAAAACATCACATCTGTATGGATCAATGTGTTCCTAAAATGGATACATGAAACAAACAGAAAGGGTTAGAAGGGTTTTGATTTTCAATAGTTTCAAGTTTGACTGGTGCTCTTTCATCTTGTTGGGCCCTTCTGAAATAGATTAATGACACCAGACCAGAGAATTAGTGCAACAGTTTATCTTGACGAACAATAACAAAACAGAAGTTGATGATCATTTTGTGGACATTTGGTTAAAATTAGCATGATATTTGGAGGGAAACTTGACCAGTGACTCTCTTAAAAACAGAGAAGAGATGGCTTAAGAGTGAAGACTGCTGCAATGAAAAAGAACAGTTCAACACTGACAGTGATGTACTGTTCTTTATCTCATGCTGCTGTGCTAAGGAGACCTTGAGCAAGACTGAGCCAACTGGGACAGAGCTACAGACAAGTAGAATGAAACCAGACTGACATGCAAGTAATCTCGGACAATTCTTAGTGACACCTCAACCCATTTCTCTCTACTGTCAGCAGGGAGCTACATTACCAAAGTGCACCCACAGGATTATGTCCCTAAGTCATGACTCACTTTGTTTTAAAGTCTGTGTAAAGTAAGAATAAATATGTGTTCTGAGTTTGACATACCACAGAAAGTTGTTTACCACCCTGCCAAATTTGAATGATTAAAAAAGTCGCCAAATATATGAAATTAGGCTTCAAAGTTGTGTAAAACTCAGTCTCTTTCACTGCTACCAAATGCTGTGGGAGTGCCCGCTGAGTCCGCTGAAACCCCGCCCCCTACCAAGTGTCACCTGTCAATCAAAGTCACCACCTCTACCAGAAACGTCTGAGAGCTTTCTGCTGCTAACTCAGCTGCTAGCTCAGCAGCTAGCTCGGCGGCTAACTCAGCTAACTGGCTAACTGTTGACTGTAGTAGTAGTAGTGTGTGCTGAATGTATTTATACCTCTACAGCAGCGGTGGCGGGTTTATGCTATGTAACGCAGCGGTGATTTTCAGACCCGCCCACTAAATCCTGAACACAGTTCATAAAGCCTAGCTCCACAATTCAAATCTAAATGGTTGAAATGCTTTTTACACCTTTTTTAGAAATAAATGTATGACCTATTTAATGTGTTTAGAAGAAAATGTCTGAATTCACTTTACACAGTCTTTAAGCCCCTAAAATTTCACTTGATATTAAAGCATTTTTTGTACGTAACATTTCAGTTATTTCAGTGAGGCTTTGCAACACTGTGAATCTGCAGTAACATCCACTGTTCTTTCACCCATACTAAGTTCTGCTCAGTTCCAAATGTCAGGTTTTAACATTAACCTGCACTTTGCTATGTGATTCCTCCAGTGATGTAAACATTATATAATCTTTCAAGGCAGGTACAATACCTTTTGCCACTCCCACAGCACATGTCCTCCTTGTACTGCTATGTAGTCTGACAGATCAAATGCCAGTGGAAACAGTGTGCTCTCTGATCACAGCAATTAGAGCTAAGTGAGGTCTGTGTAAGGTAACAGTGGAGGGGAGGGCATGGAGCTGCCAGAGGGTGGGCATGGGTCCACTGGCTGAGATTGGAGGTGAAAGAGGTGGTGGTAATGTCAGTTGTGCTGTAGCTCAATGTGGTGTTGCAAGCAGTCAACAGCCCAAACCCTTCAATAAACACTTTCATACTAGGTAATAGACCAGATCTCCTGCCATCAGATCTTGCAATATTACTGTAAAACGTGACGGGACTTCTTGTCAAGATGAAAGCTGTCTTGCAAATTGGTATCCAGCTGCAGCCAGTGTTAGTGGCAGATTTAGATATTGGCAATATGGGCATGCAGCACAGGGCGCGCACACACACACACACACACACACACACACACACACAGACATACGAAAACACTTAACCTTGTTGTTTTGGGTGACCTCATTCTAGTTTGTGGACTAACAGCTTCTGCCTGCTGAGAAGATCTCACAGTCAGAAGTAGGAGATGGGGAGATGGGTGGTGTAGGTTGACCTCAGGTCTCTCCACTGCAATCCTGATGTAGGAGGAGTGGGGGAACCTAGTGCACCTAATTTTGTAAGTTTTCTAAAAAACTAATGACTGGACTTCATTCTTCATATATTTTTTTCTTCTCTTCTGTGCTGTTGATATGCACATTGCAGCCAAATCATTTTAGACCATAGGTTTTCTGTACTGTATCATGTAGTGTGATGGTGTGGAGTTCTAAAGAAGTGCTCTTCTGTGATGGTGAACAGCTGCAGAGGAGTGAAGTAGTTAGATAATGTAGTGATGTTCTTATATAACTTTGTAGAGGTCAGTTATATGCAGGAGTTTTTGGTTTGTTGGCACTGAAGAGACGCTGGACATCCTGGACTGTACTCGCAGACAGACTCCCCCAATTAAGTCTTCCCTTTGGTCGCCTGGGGAGAGCCAGACTTTTCTGAGAAGCAGATCTCTGCCTGAAGTCATTCGGGATCTTAGCGAGGCATTTGCTCTGGCAGTGGGGAAGGGTGTAGGATGGTGGAGGAGGTGGGGAGTTGTGAGGGAAGTGTGATGTCAGTGGAGGGGGCTTTCTGCTTGCTAGTAAAACTGTGCTGGCCTACCACCCTGCCGACACCCCGGCAATTAAGGCTGTGGCACATGAATTCTGTCTCGTCAATTTGCAGTGATGTTTGGATCACTGCACACACTGCAGGCCACACATCACTACTTGGCAATTAAGGAACAGAGAGGGAAAAAGCCCTGCAAAAAGATAACAGGCTTGGCAAGGGATTTCTTTATGTATCCAGTCTTATTAAGCTCATTACAGAATATTTTTAGTCAGATCATCCCACTGTGCTGGCAGATTCTTCTGCTAACTTATTTATTTAAAGGCATTTGCTTAGAACAGGATGGTTCCTTCTTTCCTATTTAACTTCTTTAATGAAACATTTTCTTATCGCACTGATTTATCCAGGGAGGCAACTAAATGATGTTTTATAATATTACATGTGTTATACAGAATATAGTACTTCTTTGAAACTACTGCTCTTCATTTAGAAAAGAGGAATGAAACAGCAACTCTGGGAAGAGATAGACAGACACAGAGTCTATGTTTTATTTTTTAAGTGTACAAATGAAGGTAGTGAAACCTCCAAATGCTTAATACCTCACACATAATGACAACTACCAACATTCAAAGATTATTTTCAGTCTTGGCAACCTGAGAAGAACACATTAGTGAGGACCTACTCTGTCACCACACAAGAGCATCAACATTGGACGACAACATTTTTCAAATTCTCTCTTTCTACACTATCTGTACATGGCAGATAAAGTATGGCTGAGTTATGGTTAGGATTAGGCAACCATAATACTCAAATTAAGAAAGATCAAGATTGCTACAAACAGGTAAATAATACTTGCATTTCTGTATTGGGATACAAACTTTCATTTCCTGCATTTAAGTCAGATGTCCACCAGGCCACATGATGAGCAAACTATTTCCTGCTTTTGTAATAAATGTTGGCATTGGATGTAAAGCATGAGATGTGGATAAGTCCAAATTGGAGTGAGATGACAGTTAGACAATGATTAGAGTAGTGTCACTAGGCAGTTGTGTTTGTATTCCAAGAATGAATTTTTTACTCAGTAATCTGCACTGCAAGTGCACAGAGAAACAGAACTAATGTTAAATCCAACAGAAAGATTAGTCTACAGAGAATGCTCCAGCAGAGAGAACTTCACTTCACTATTTATTATAAAATCCATTTTATTCACTATACACAGCACTACTCATGTTTTCCTGCTGATGTTTTTTGTTTTAATTTGTTCCACTATGTGCAACACAATTTCCCGTCTCTTCAGTTAGAAGTAATAATGTAGACACCTGCATTGCATTTTGATAAATACTGTGAGAATAATTGTATTGCTACATTTGGTGTGTCACACAGGAGCATTATGGATCAGACTAAATGTGACATTGACTGGCCAACTGTCTCATGACACCACAACTCCAGGTTTAACAATGTTTTTATGCAACAGATGTGCTATAATGTTAGCAGCATTAAATGAAGAAATAAAGTTGCAGCTCACCTCCACCACATTACAGTATTTCTTGAAACGATCACACCAGCCACCTGTTAATTGCTACAATGAGTAGTATAAAAATTCTAATACTAATTAGAAAACTCTTAAAACTGTAAAGAAAAAAAAACAGTTATGGTTGATCTACAGATCATGGAGGTTCTTATATCTCAGAGGCACACCTGCATTAATATCTCTAGCTATACTACTGGAAGAACAAAACTTCACTTTTACCTGTAACCCCAGTTCCCTTCCTGCTGTATCACTGACTGCATCGCTGCTTTCCCTGACACATCAAGTACAACAGAGCCTGATAGAACTTCAGTAATGACACAAGTCTGCTGGGAGTTGGGGAGATGTTCAGTTCCACCTCTGCTTTTATTTATCAATAATGGAAACAGCAGCAGGCTGGTCCCAGAGAACCATTAGTTCTCCAGACAATATCAAATCCCATCAGTCTTATAGTACACTGCCACTGACAGGAGTCCATAGCTATTGACATAGAGCAGGGCTGTTAAACTCATTTTCATTCAAGGGCCACAAACAGCCCAATTTGATCTAATGTGGGCTGGAAGGAAGGAAGGAAGGAAGGAAGGAAGGAAGGAAGGATGGATGGAAGGAAGAAAGGATGGAAGGGAGGAAAGAAAGAAGGAGGGAAGGAAAAGAAGACAGGAAGGCAAGATAGAAGGGAGGAAAGAAAGAAAGAAAGAAAGAAAGAAAGAAAGAAAGAAAGAAAGAAAGAAAGAAAGAAAGAAAGAAAAAAAAAAGATAGGAAGGAAGGAAGGAAGGAAGGAAGGAAGGAAGGACAGATGGAAGGAAGGAAAAGAAGACAGACGTGGGCCTCATGTTTGACACCCCTGGCATAGAGTGATGGCATGTGGAGTCTTATCTTAGGGGGCTAAAGACAGCTCATTTTGGCAAAACATCAATATTGCTGTGTAACTGACATTACTACTGTAAGTCAGTTCTTGACTTTATGACTCTTCTCTGCTTGTGTCATCATAACACTACACAGATAAACATGTCAATGGTTTTATGACTATAGGAGAGAAAGAAGTAAACACAGGAGATATATGTGTTTCCTGCCTGTAACTAAATGACTGAAGCAGTTTATATCGGGATGATACTGTACATATGAAAATCTAGGCATGGCTTTGAACAATATTTGAAAATGATAAGCCTTCATGGTTTTAAAGGCAATAATTCTTCTGATCTACATGTGAAGTGTGGCTCTCATGACTCCATTATGCATTCCTCATGCTTCTGTACAAAGGTGAACAATATATGGACTGAAATCCAAGAATGGATATCTAGCATTAGTAAGAGATTAGAAGCAAAACATCATGGTAGAATCATGAAATTAAATTAAGATAATTATACAAAAGAAAAGTTAGTAATAGAGGCCATTTTTTCTGTCAGTGTATCCCCAATTCCTGCACCAAACACTTGCAGCTGAGGAAGCAACAAAATCAAAAGAAAGTGGAAACTTAGCATCTGTTGGCCACTTTTGCATTTCCTCTACTGTCTTATGCATGAGAGGGAAGGACCATGTTTATTTTTTGGCAGCAACATTCTTTTAAAGAACTTCTGAAGTGTCACAGTAAGCTTTCCAAAACTCTCTGCAAGGAGCGAAGGGGAATGATGGAGTTAGCCTTTCTTCCCTTCTCCAAACGGAGGTAAAAATGAATCTCAGATGAACCTCAGGACTAAGTCTGCCTCTATCCCCCAGATACACAAATGCTGTGCCTTTGCAAACACCCTGCAGCCATCCCTCCAGTCACAAACTGACAGAAAACACAGCTTTCAAACCATGTGGCAGTTCCTTCTCACAAGGCTGTTAACTGTTAAATGACATTAGCGTTTATTTCCCATCCATCATAATATTGCATAAACTTTGTTCTTCATTTGCCTGTCAGAATTTATTTCTCATTTAAGGATTTTTAAATGCTTGAACAGTTTGTCTTGTAGGGAGAACAGGCTGTCAGGGAGTCTGTTGTAGGAAGCATTGTGCAGCATGCCACCTGTCAAAGATTTTGTTGGTGTGTCAACATAGCTGCTATCAGCAGTCAGCTCCTCGACTTTGGTGGAATATTATAGTGTCTTCCTATCTCCCAGCCAGCATACAGAACCTCCATCTCTATTTCAATCAAGAGAGACAAGTGAACGAAGAAAAAGGATTGTTTATTTTACAGATCATATTGATGGTTAAAATCCGTGTAAAGTAAGAATAAATATATGTTCTGAGTTTGACATGCTGAGTCATGACAGCCTGAAATGCTCTGCTCCCAAATGCTGTGGGAGTGCCTGCCGAGTCCACTGAAACCCCGCCCCCCACCA
Organism: Scomber japonicus; assembly: GCF_027409825.1. NCBI lineage: Eukaryota > Metazoa > Chordata > Actinopteri > Scombriformes > Scombridae > Scomber > Scomber japonicus. Next base: position 2,045,656 of record NC_070581.1, read on the forward strand.
AGTGTCACCTGTCAATCAAAGTCACCACCTCTACCCGAAACATGGACGCTATGTCTGAGAGATTTCTGCTGCTAACTCAGCTACTAGCTCGGCGGCTAGCTCGGTGGCTAACTCGGTGGCTAACTGGCGCACTGTAGACTGTAGTAGTAGTAGTGTGTGCTGAATGTATTTATATCTCTACAGCAGCAGGGGCGGGTTTTTCAGACCCGCCCACTAAATCCTGAACACAGAAATCTTGAAACACAGTTTGTGAAGCCTAGCTCCACAATTCAAATCTAAATGGTTGAAATGCTTTTTACAAATTTTTTATAAATAGATTTATGACCTATTTAATGTGTTTAGAAGAAAATGTCTGAATTCACTTTACACTTTAAGTCTTGTCAAAAGTCTTTGGTGGATTTTGTAATTGAGGGACCTGAGTCAGTCCTGAGCAACAGTAAGATAAGTCCAGACACTGGTTGTTGTGGCTGTTGACTTCAGCTGAGATTGTTAAGGCTAATGAAGTTGCTGAAGTGATACACTGATAAATCTGTGAAGACTAGGTGGTGACGGGGAGGTGTGAAAGCACTAACACAGAGAGGGAGAACACATATTTAAAAAGACAGCTGCAAGATGATAGGCTGCCAATGAAGGTGTGTCACTGCATGTTATTGGTTAGATTCAACCAGCTGATGTGAACAGCCAAATTCTCAGCTGGCACATGGGCAGCAAGGAATTAAGAGTGGGCATGTGTGAGGGATGGGAATCACTCAGATGGTTTGAGAAATAAAAGTACAGACCTGAGCATGCAAAAGATGGTCTTCCCGACTGAACTTTGACTAAAGCTCCATCTACTAAGTTCTCTCTGGAGTCACTATGAAAGCCGGCTGTGGGAACACACACTGCTGCCAAATGAGTTAGGCATGTTATACTGTGCCAAATCAAACCTATTCAGTAGCAAAAATACAACACTCAGCAGAAAGTAGAAGAAGATTAGTGTTCTCGCTCTTGCAACACAAAGTACAGGTCTGTTTCACTCCAGTGTTATCACACATTTTACTGCAAGAGCCAGCACCTTAAAGCCTTAAATTGCATTCCTTTAACAGATGGAGAGTAAGATGATCATGATGACCACACCAAATGACGAAACACATTTTTGGCTTAATGTACTGTCAGACAGATGCTCAACAAACATTAGAGTGTTCTCTATTGCTGTGAGGCTGGACAATCTCACACCTCAACTCAAGGCCCAGGGTTATCATGATGCTGTTTAACATCTGTACTTTGCATAAAAACTATCTGGTGGCCTGATGGAAACAGCCATGGGGAAACCATTCCACATGATGTCAGATATCAGTCAGCATTGTGGCTATTTCCTGGACATGCTCTTTCCACACCTTTGATCAAAAAGCTACCAAGGTAATGGGAGTGGCTAATTAACAATTAGCATTATAAATTGGTAAATAAAGATTGATAAAGGGTTACAACCATGATGGTACAGTACTGTAGCCTCCCATGATATTACTATAGAAGTGTACCATCATGGTTAAGACCTAACAAGCATGAAAAACATCTTTATTAAATTGTATTCATTTAGTAGATGCTTTTGTCCAAAGTGATGTAAAATGTTAAATCTAAGCTGCAGTAGATCAAGGAGAAGATTTCGAGGAAGTCCCTCCATGTTCCACCTGACATAAGAGACACAAGGCTGCAGGGACTCTTTGGTTTGTGACAGATCACTTTATGTGGTCATCTGCTTCATGCATAATGCGTAAGTTCACTGCTCTGCTAACATTAGTCATTTACATGCTTTTAATTTGCAGCAGCAGGAAACGTTAGGTTTGCATTGGCAGCAACTTAACACGACTTTGATGAGGCTAGCTACGGCCTCAGCAGCTACTGGAAAGCTGGCAATTCAGAACAAAGTGGGCTCATCGGGAGGGAGACCTTAAAAAGACAGGAGCTTAGACCGCCTTTTAAGAGACAGAGGCTGAACTGAGAGGCTGCATAAAAGGCCAGTATAAAATAAGGAGTTTGAACGGTGAATTATGCAAAGCTACGCAAGTGGAGTTCAAATATAAAAATATAGAGCAGAAATGAGCATAATAGGTCAACTTATCCCAGAAAGTGAGTAACAGGCATCCAAAATATTCCAAAACTGCAAACAGAAAAGAGCAGGTAATGTCTTTTCTAGGAATGACATCATACTATGAGACAGCGGACCCCAAGTTACACAGAATTAGAAGGCGCCATTTAGCATGTTAAAGGACCATACTTAAAGGTGACTATGAATAAGGAGGAAGAGCAAACCTTTATTGACTTACAAAGCGAGCTCTAGAAAAACCCATACACACACAGACTGTTGACAAGGGAAAGACTGGTTGCTTCTTTTTTCATCAAATAATGGATAGAGTTGCTACAGGGCTACTGTTCAGCCTCTGTGTGTAAGAGCAGAAGCAGCTGCAGGGAAAAAAAGCCAGGATTGCATTAACAATACTTGTTTCCCCATCGAGTGCAGCAGACAGAGCAAGCAGCCAACCTGAGACACACCACTGATTCATGATGGAGTCAGTTTCCATAGGGCAGAGTAAGGGAACACAGCAGCTAAGCTAAATATTAACTGTTTTTTTCTCACCTGAAGGAAAGATATCAATGAAAGTTTTTAGTGCTGAAAATACTGTTTAATTTATAACATACAGATCAAACTTTCACATCAAGCTTATATGAGGATGTATGATTTCAACTGAATTCTAATTTGATTATATATGGAAATATTGTTACCAAGTGACACATTTGTGTTTGTGAAATCACTAGTTGGAGTTTTTCTTTCTAGGTGCAGCTGACCATGAGAACTGCTCTGATGGAGGAAGGGAAAGCAGAATGCATCATTGCCACAAGCTCCCAAAGAGATGGAAAGTGCCAGTGTTCAGGACAGCCAAGGGACTGCTCCTCTTCAGCGTTAGTGACTGTAGGTGGCGTTGTTTCCCCCATTCCTCTGGAAGGACTACGCTTATAAGAAGATGGAATACATACAACCTTATGTTATGAATGTGATTCAACACCAGACTGGACTCCTCCATATCATAAGGATTAGAATTATGATGATGTTTGTGTGTAACATGAATGTATTAATGATTTCATAAAAATATCATTTTATAATATTACCTTGAAGATTAGATCATAGTGAAGACAATGCAGTGATGCCTGAGGGTTGTGGTCTTTCAAGTTTTTGAAGATTGGTATTTTATCTTGTGTTTTTATTTTAGACCTAAAACCACTGTAGCCAGAAAATGAATGCACATTCAGATCCATGTCAAAAACCTGTAACATAGTTAAGGCTGTTATTGATTAATACTAGTTACTTGATTCATTGTAATTATATTTACATTTGCATTACTCACATTGATTTATTTAGTAAATGTATTCTGGATAGATGTAGACCCTCGCTGGTTATCCTTTAATTCACCTGCAGTACTGCTTTGATTCAGTTAGAGCTGGACTTCTGATGTTATCTGCCTGAACAGAGGTAAAAGTTACTTTCTTAAACCAAAATGAACACTCTGGTTGTATTGACCCTTCCTGCTTACATGCAGAGATGATGACACAGCTAATAACTGTAACTCCCTTTAACACAAGGTTGCTGAGATTGATCTGTGCTGGAATAAAAACTACAGCATCACCACAGCCGCTCGCTTTTGGCAGACTTTCTCAGTCTGTCTTTCAAGAACTTGTGGCTGACTGACAGGTTTTGTGGTCAATGCTATATTTTTGAAACCACTAAAAAATTTGATTGTCAATTCCAATAAAAATTTTAAAACATACTGTTATTCCAGTGCAAAGAAACATTATTGTTTTAACTTTGGATTTTTAGAGCATAAAAGTATGAATTAAAAAAGAGTAATGATTAATCACTATTGTAATTTCAATAAGTGTAAAAGTAATAAATACATGTTCCTATACTGTATATACATTATATTTGTTATTGACCTTAACAATACTTGTTTTTTTAAAAATCACCATATTTTTCCTACACCTAACCAGACCTTAACCACAATGTTCATCACACCAATCACATCATAAAACAGATTTAGTTTTGAGCAGAGACTTTTAACAATCTTAGAAAACATAGATCAATTATTTAATCTTTCCAATAACTGCAGATAGAGGTGTCCTATGTGCCATTCTGGTGTGATCAGGGAAAGGACCAACAATGTGTTTTGCCATTTAATTTGGAGTACTTGTTAGGAGAAGCTGACCTCAGTGCCCTGCAGTATTTTTACTAAAGACAAAAAGAGAGGAAACTGTACAACTGTCCAAAAAGTATTAGTCATGACTGGAAGGTCATCAGTTTAATCCCCTGGCTGGCAGTAAATATCTACTGGCTGACAGTGTAAGTCTGGGTGGGTCAAGTGTAAAACCAGTGCTTGCCCATCCTTCATTTCCCCCGCTGAGGCGCTCTTGAGCAAGGCCCTGAACCCTCAGCAGCAGCAGGTCAGACTGTGGTGGTACTCAGCAGCTTCCAGGTGTGACTGTGTGTGACTGTGTAAACTGAACTCCTGTAAAAGAGAAGCTTCCTTTCAGTGAAACGTCCCTGAAGGTTCAAAATAAATACATCAAATAATAATTAAAACAAATGTCAGTCAGGGAGTCGCTGACAAGTGCTTTGTTTCCATTGTTGTTGGTTGTGTTTTTAGGTCTGGGTGCAAGTGTGTGTATTTTTCTGTGTGTATGTGGTTTGTTATACAGTATGTTATATGTACGTGTGTGTGTGTGTGTGTGTGTGTGTGTGTGTGTGTGTGTACACTCAGCTAACTGCAGTGAAATGTGTAAAGCGTCCAGAGCTGTCCACTAACTGTGGTGCTGAACCTAGAATAAGAGAATAACACAGTAGTAGACCAGAGTGTACAGCAGTTCTGCTTTGTACTGTGTGCATGTGTATGTGAACACTAACAAAACAGAAACAAATATTGTTTTCTGTCATTGTTTTAACAATGTTTCAAATTCAAATTCGATGACTGTAAAATTGGTGGAGTGCCCTTTAATGGAGATATTAGTCCGTATACAAATCAGTTCACTGATTAGACTCTTCCATTAAACTATAGTCTATATGAGAGTTTCAGTTATGTCTCCTAAAAAAGAAAATGTGAATTTTAGAAAAAATTATTATCAAACCAAAATGAGATGATTAAATTTGCAGTGGTTGTTAATGTTAAGATTGGTTGATGGTGATAATAGGGGAACATTTCTATCAACATGTTCACAACATATAGTGATTATCTTTCATCCCTACTGATAAAAGTGAGAGTTCCTCTAACATCACCATGTTCAAGTTAATAAAGAAAGATGAAAGACATATTTTATTAAACTAGCCTTTCTATCATGTTGTTTAAAGATTTTGAAACTCAGCAGTTTTTAAACTAAAGATACAAAATACATGTTGTAAAATGATATATTAAAATACCAAAAGTAACACAGATGCTTACCTACAGTATTTACCTATCCTTTATCTTCGAACCACTGAATTAAAAAATGATCAACCTCACGTGCTACTTACTGGCTGAAAAATACAATGTAAGTAATAAAGAATGAGTGCAAAAGTGTGTAGTTTTATTTTTTACTCTCTATACTGAGAGACATATAATTAGCAATACTGACTGACTGTTAAGATTTATTTTAGTAATGTCAAAGGAGTCATACAGACAGTGAGTGCAGTTAAATGTGCACATATGTCCTGGTTATGATCAGTTGTGCATGTAAACATCATATTCATGGTCATACTAGCTGAGGGACTGTGGCCAGTAAACCCATTACCAGCTCTCTGATCATTATCTGACATGCTCACAATTGAGTGAGTCCTCCCCTGGACAAAAGAAGTGACGCCAGTAAAGATGGCCTCTAATTCTGTGTCAGACAGGCAGTGGAAGAGGTTAACTGGAGATGTGCCAGAGGGGAGTCAGCTGTTCAGGGTCAAGTTACTTTTTATTGTTTTGGGACTCTAAATTTGTTGAGTTATGTTGAGTTCAGTTAAGGTTATTTACTTCAATTTGAGTTAAAGGCACTAATTTTGAAATGACTTTTCCCTGCTCTTGAATTGTGGAGCTAGGCTTCACAAACTGTGTTTCAAGATTTCTGTGTTCAGGATTTAGTGGGCGGGTCTGAAAATCACTGCATTAGCATAAACCCGCCCCTGCTGCTGTAAGGTATAAATACATTCAGTGCACACTACTACTATTATAGTCTACAGTTGGCTGAGTTAGCCGCCGAGCTAGCAGCTGAGTTAGCAGCAGAAAGCTCTCAGACGTAGCGTCCATGTTTCTGGTAGAGGTTGTGACTTTGATTGACAGGTGACACTTGGTAGGGGGCGGGGTTTCATTCAAATATGGCCGGGTCATTAACAACACACTTTTCTGTGGTATGTCAAACTCAGAACACATATTTATTCTTACTTTACACAGACTTAAAGTTAAAAAATAAAGTGAAGTGTAAATAAATGTCTATTCTTTGCTTTAGACATCTGGTGTTCTTGAGCCTTACTCCTTGGTTCCTGACAAACACCTAATATGATGTATGGAGACTGTACTGTATGGAATCTCAAACACTTCATTTTGCTTGTTTCAGTGTTGCATTGATATCATTTCATGTTGCATTCCTAATTGGTTGATTAGTAGACGTACTGTAGGTTGTAACAGCAATCACACTATGACATGGACACCCAAAAATTCTGACACTGTCAGAATTTTTTCCCAGGCTATCTTTGGTTGCAACACAGTGAAAATGGCCATCTTTGAACCTCTCACAGTGTGAAATATTTCCACAGTTTTTGAGCCATGACCAAAAATATCACCACGTTCTTTCACATTGTTCATCTTTCATCAGGTACTGCCCAAAATCACACAGTGTATACCTGAGTGGTATGTTGGAACATTAGCACTATATACATAAATGGAGGTGAATACTTCTCATAGATAAAAAAAGATAAAATGCAATAAAAAAGAATAGCAGACCGACCAGACGAGCACACCAATGTAATATGATTGATGACCATCAAACCAACTGCAAGACTAATGAACAGCGCATAAAGACAGTATGTTGTGTAAAGAGTGGTGACATCATGGTCAAGAGCACAGAGCAGCAGAACAGCAGAGGAAGAAAAAGGAAATTAAATTCCAGATGATTCTATTAGTAAAAAAGAGAGAGGGACACAGGGATTTCACTAGCATCATGAAAATGTTGTTCAGCTCTGCTAAGTTTTCACTGATGTATGGTTTAGTCGATACATGAAGACAGTGTCACCTCTCTGATATGACAGATATGACTATACTGATCGATCCATTGAAGGACTGCTCAAAGCAGCAGTGACTGCCAATAGAAAGCCCTTATCAGCTTCCATAGAAATATGCATGACTCTAACATTAATACAACATATGTCAAAGGAATTATATTTACTGGCTTTATTGTGTCATAATAGAATGTCAGAAAGCTTTCAATGTAATCTCATGTAAAGTTTGGTTATTCCAAGTATATGGAAGAAATGAAACATCACAGATAGATAATATCTGACAATGCAGATGTTGGAACTCATCTTCTGGTGAAAAACTGATTAAAAAAAAACCTGTTGTTGATCTCTGTGGTGCAACTGCTTTTATTTTTAGTAATGCATAAATCACAGTTTAGTAATTATTTTTATTATGTAACTAAGTTTGAACTTACATACAGCTGGTGCAACAGGCAGTTTAATCTACTCTAGCTACAGGTTTTGCTTGTAATAAACAAATATCTACTCTATAAAATATTAGCAGAAGCCCCCAGCTGCTGGAGAAGAGACATCTGATCTCACACCAGCTAAGTTCAGCCTATTACTTACGGTCTCTATGTTGTTATTATTAGTTTAATTTTGAGTATTATTGCATGTTACAGTTACATCGTGTCACTAATGTAATAAATAAGTAAATATAGATTTTTGTCAAATTATTTTAAAGTGTATTTTCACAGTGCTCCAATTAATTAATGCATTAGTTAATTAATAAATTCATAAATATAGAATGTTTTGGCCTGCGATAGTCTCATTTGTGCTGCCACAGTTCCATAGTGAGCTGAATGTCTGTACACTCTGCTAATCGTTACGTTGTTTTGACCAGCTGCTTCAGCATCTCTCCCTGAATCAAAAATCAACAGTCCAACAAGAGCAGCCAAGTTTTTTCAAGATCATCCAGTAGAGAGTTTTTGAGCCCCACACGATTAAACCGAGCTACTAACACTGATGGATGTGGGATTTTGGGATGTGAGAGAAATGTAGAGAATTATTGACTGCAGCTGCTATATTCTCTCTGCAGTATGTCTCTATGTGAAAACAGAAGAGCTGTATTCACACAGCAGGAAGTCTCTCTCTCAGCTCGGTTTTTTTAAGTCTCTGTCTTTAAGTCTCTGTCTCTCTGTCTTTTTTCTGGATTTTTCCTTTACACATCCACTGTTAGTGCTACTATCAGTGAGGAAAGTGCCACGCAGGCTGCTGTATCTCTACATTTCATCACTGATCTTTCTCAACCCAGAGAAGTGTGAGCTCTGACCCCGCCTCTGATGTGTAGAGCATCTTTAATCTTTAATTGTTCCTTAATATCTCATCATTAGTTTTGACCTCTCCATCTATCTACTGCTTCTTCCCGATCTTGTCTAAAATTAATCTAATTTCCCTTTCCTCGTTAATGCATTCATTTCTCACTCATCATTTTATCTCTCCATTACTATTCGCTCACTAAACTTTATCAATTTTTTCCTCGTGCTGTTCCTCCCATCATCTTATCTGAAAGCTTTAGTCTGATCCAATATTAAAGCTCTTTTATATCATATCAAATAAAGCTTTACAGTCAAGCCAAACATTACGACTCACTGTCCACATCTGTGTGTGTGCAGCTCTCTGCTTCCTCCTCACCTTTCATGCAGACACACAGCAGCCACATCCCAAACTCCATCAAAGCCACTTGAATGAAAAGAGGTATTTTTTCTTAAAATGTATCCAGTCGTAATTTTTGGAGGCAGAGCTCTGTGTGATGGTCACTGATTCATCTTCCTTTCTTCAAATAATTGCTTTTTAAGTGATGAAGGGTTTTAGAAACTCCAAATGAATTTGCAGCATCAATGCTTTTCTCACAAAGCCTGCCGTCCCTTTGAAAACAAACATTAATTAACATTATTTTTCAGTTTTATTGAACTGCACAATATTATTTTATATCTCAGTGAAGATCAGTGCTCTTTAGAGCTGAGGTAACTGATCACAATCATCTGATCTGAAAATATGACTTTGTAGCAGCACACAGGTTAGGGTCTATATGGTGAATATAATCAGGGGTGCTGTCAGGGATTTTGGGCCCCATGAAAAGAGATCGCATAGGGCCCCACCACCACACACAGGTCACACCAAACACTACACCTCTACCTGTGAAGACTTGTAACTCTCTTATAGTCCAATACTAACTGTATAATATTTACTGTGTAGACATGCATGCAACATTCAACATAGTTTAATAGTAAATGAAATATTCTATTCATGTCTATTAATGATGATATGTTAATTAAAAAAATAACTAATGTTCAAATCCTTTTTTAGGGCCCCTCAGTCATGGGCCCCTAAACTTTTTCCCCCTTATGGCGCCCATGAACATAATTAAAGTTGGTGGAGACCAAAGCAGAGCTACAAAGACTTATGTTCATCAGGTGGCCAGAAACACAATGATAAATGAATGGTAATGTTGCTGTGTGTCTGCTGGATGTGTAAAGAGACAACTATTCAGACCGACATGTGCTGAGACTTCTTCTTCTCTGCAAAATATGCTGCATTACTTTTTTATCCTGCTTTATCACCATTTTATGAAAAAATAATAATAATAATCTTACTGCCTCAATGTGATTAGTTAAATATTCCCATTCACAGAGGACAAACACAAAAGTGCAAAAACACCTTCACACACCCAAAGTGCGAGGCAGTCTCCTCTTCATCCTCACGGTGCAGGAGGAAGAGCTTCACACAAATGAAGCTCTGCAGGATGAGAGATAAGACTCAGCGAGGAGGTCATTGATTCCACAGGTATTTTAAACGCTGTTTATGTGGTGTTTGGAAAGGTATTACTAATATTTTTAACCCTAACCCTTTTTTTAGAATTGGAAACTTGGTATTTCAACATCTTTGATTTTGCCAATTCAGTCCAAAAAGCATCAGATTTCCTATGATTATTAAAGTAGAATCACTTACACCCTGAGATGCTGAAACTCTCAAGTGATGATATTAACATAAACATAAATGAACATGAACATTGGTTAACCCAATCCAATCACAATATCTCATCAGAATCAGCATCAAGCATCTACACGTATTATAATATTCCATCATATCTCACACATTAAAGGTGGAACACTCTAAACCCAACTTTTAATAAAATAATAAAACACACAATCTCAGTGATTCAACCAGTTACACAAATACATAAAAAAGCATGATATGTTAGATGCAGAATGAAATCCAGCAGCAGCAAACAAAGACTGGTAGTAGTAAAAGAGGAGTAAAGCATTACGTACTGATTCTCTGAGGCTCCCGCTCCATGCTGCTCGCTGCTGCTGAGTCGCTAAAGCAACTGACACCAAAGAGGCAGAGAGCAGGGAGGAATACACCGCCAGGCTCTCTCTCTCTGCCAACCCCCCCAACCCCTCCCCCCTCTTTCTCTCTCTCCTCTGTCTGTGTGGATGTCTCTCTGCTGTGATGGTGCTAACCCATTTTTCCTATTCTGCCCTCTTCTCTCTCTCTCTCTCTCTCTCTCTCTCTCTCTCTCTCTCTCTCTCTCTCTCTCTCTCTCTCTCTCTCCCTCTCCAGCAGCCTTGGTTGCCATGCACACCGGCAGTGTGTGAGGACCTACTACATGTATTAAAAGTAGTAGAAGAGTGATTATGAGTTCAGAGATAATCCTGTCTGACTGTTGTATTGGTATGACTAAATCTGTCATCTGAGCTCTTGAGATCAGATTTTTGTGAAGTTGTCCAGAAGCATGTGCTGCTTGTGAGCTTCAGCATCACTATGCCTCAATTATTGTTTCTGTATTGTAATAACAATGTTATTGCTATTGCTACATCTTTTAAACACATCAGCCATGTGCCTCAAAAACACATGTGGGGCTTTTTCATACCATCAGCCATCACACTACTGTACAACAGCACAGCTCCCACTAATGTATTGTATGTGTATTGTTTATTAGTATTTGGAGATTGTTTTTATTGTATATATTATTTTATTTTATTTATTATCACTTTTAAAAAATACTGTTGTTTCAATTTTGAATTTGCTCCTAGGGGGATCAGTAGTTCCCCTCCTCTACCCTATACTACTCTATAATGTAGGTGCAGCAAGGTGAAAGAGTAGACATATCCACATACAGTATATCAACATCTATATTGTAAAACTATCTTGATAAGCAAATAGTTGTTTAAGTTTTGGTTTTTGGTTTTTTGACAACAACCTTCTCTAACCACATTACATTGACTCTACCAGACTAAATGTTAACCCTTACATACTGTTTAGGGTCATATTTGACCCATGTTTACATTTGAGAGCTGTAAAAACACCTGATATACATTTCTTTTAGTCAGACTTTTCCTAATGTGACCCAAGGAAATACAAAAATGGAGAAAAAATGCATATTTTTTTTACTTTTGTACAGCTGATACATATTTTTACAGATGCAAATGTACAAATTTGACCTCTGTTTATTTATTTTTTTTAAAGTCAGCATTTAAACATGTTGCATTAATCATATTCTATAAAATGATGAATGTGAATTGGTGTAGACACTAATTATGAGTCAGAATATGAACAGTATGTAAAGGGTTCATTGGACCTACCACACCTGTAAGGATCCATAACTAAGTCCAAAGGGACACCAAAGACCTCTGGCAGTGATGCTTCAGAATACTGTAAGTATATATGGTACTGTATGTTGATTTATAACTAGTCATCTAACCAGTGACTGCTGAGTAGAATCTTATTATTGACATAAATGATGTGCCCTTACCAAGTCAAGATAGCTTACAATTTTGCTTCTGTCAGTGAAATCTGATAAGACTCAAAAGATCAAGTTCAGGCCTTTGAAGGAACACTTCCTGCACCTGATGGACAAATGCCCCAGTGACTGGCTGTCATTGGTCTTTGTTGGGATATTTAAAGATCTCCTTCCAAATACGCTTCAAGACATAGAAAAATACTGCTTGTTGCTGCACAGAAAAAGTTCAACAACCTAATTAGAAATTAAAAATGTCATCTGCCATAGTGAAAAATCCAGAATCTATGAACATTTCCATTTCTAAAGTTCATTGTAAAGTCCATTCTCACTGTATGTGTGCAGTAGTTGTGAGGGCATAAATCATAAATCATTTTGAAGTATGAAGTGATCTGAGTGAAGCTCAAACACAATCTTGAGTGAAGGAAACTTAAATCTGTAAAAGTGTGTCAGCTGTTCTGGAAACGTTGTCATGTATTGTATTGTAGAACAGCATCTATATTTAAGGTGAAAAATAGCAGAATAAAAAGAATAGCACCATCATGCTCCATTTTATCTACCAAATAAATGAAATAGTTATTTGTGAGGTAGGGATTAGTTGTGAGAGGCAGTGGGTCATGTCATCATAAACACTCAACATCATTCATTGATTGGTCGGCTATTGAGCTGCCAGGCTGAATTGGACGCTTGTCAAAATGAAATCTTGAAGTAAAAGCTGAGCAGAGAGACTTCATGAGCCCAACAAGATCCTGTTTCTGCATCACATGAAGGAAGCAAGACGCTCCTGAAATGCTCTTCTCCTTTGAATAGTGACAAATGGAAGGGTGTAATAACAGTATTAGAGGGTATTATATACATTTATGTTGAAAGTGCATGGTTTCAAAGTCATTTACAGCCACCATAACACTCTAATTTGTGTGCATGTGTGTGTGTGTGTGTGTGTGTGTGTGTGTGTGTGTGTGCGTGTGTGTGTGTGTGAGTGTGTGCGTGCGTGCGTGCGTGCGTGCGTGCGTGCGTGCGTGCGTGCGTGCGTGCGTGCGTGTGTGTGTGTGTGTGTGAGTGTGAGTGTGTGCGTGCGTGTGCGTGCGTGCGTGTGTGTGTGTGTGTGTGTGTGTGTGTGTGTGTGTGTGCGTGCCTTGACACAAACCTCCAGTACACATGAGAACCTGCTTTCATATATATATCAGTGTGACAGACATACAGAGATAGTGTGAAAAGAGAAAAGAGTGAGGCAGAGACAGATGGCAGAGAAAGAAATTAGACTAATTGAAGTAAACAAGACTAGTGTGAAGTGCAGCTAGCGTTCCCTAAAGGCTGAAATGTTCATTATACCTCATAATGTTAAAAAATGTTGGACAGAATGAACCAGAAATGGATCATTTAGCTCCTCTCAGAGCCATGCCACCACACATAGACCACTGTGTCTAGTAAAAGTAGAAGTCATCACTCCAATCACTTTGTTCAGTTCAAAGATCATAGTGACTGGCTTCTTCTAACTTATTACCACAGGTTTACAGGTCTCACACATATTTTTGGAAATGATGGTCAATAGACCTCATTTAAATGAAACTATACCTAATTTTTGAGTTAATGCCTATTTCTCATCCTAGGTCAAAAATGACCTGAGGACAACAGGAGGGTTAAGTATTTCAAATTCATCATGAGCACATGCACATCATAGTATGAATTCTTCCTGTTTCCTTCACAACAGGAAAGCCTTCCCTTTTAACTATAATTGTCATATTCACTACAGAATTGTTATATTTCACAATATTATGTGTTTCAGTAGTGTGTGTGAGAGCATTTCAGTAGTGTGTGTGTGTGTGTGAATTTCAGGATGGTATGTGAGTATTTTAGTTTTCATATGTGTATGTGAGAGGAAAAGTATGTGTATGTGAATGGTAATTTTGAATTATGTCCCCAATGGCCCCTCATATGTGAACACATCATCAGTTCATATGGCCAAACTGCTAAACGCTACTGATTCACTCACTGACAATGATGACTTTGTATACAGTTCACTGTAAAGATGAAGACTGATAAAGATGGATGCACCATAGATACAGCAGCCAGGATGTGCAAATGTCAGCAGGGAATGTGACCAAATGGTAGATTTTCCACAGAGCTGATGCACATCATTGATACTGGGAAACAGGCAATGATGTACCTGCAAAGTTGAAGATACATATCATCACATGATGGTGTGTATGGTGTGTCTCTATATAATTGCAATATTCAGTAGAGTTATGTAATATTGATTACAACTCTGATATCAGTTGTTGCCTTTGTGCTGTTTTTCAGTGAATATGTGCACATTTGTACTAAATGTGTGCAATGTGTATGCTGCATTTACTTATACTTATAAATGGTACAATTAGGCTGCACAATGTGCAAATCAGTTCTTCTTACGATAGTGAAGAACCAGACCGCTTTGTGCAAGTGGGACTATGATGTAGATCTGAGTCATAGTTAAAGTCTTTGTGTCCCTGTGTTCTGTGTTCTCAGTCTGTTTGTTGGGAAGGTGTCATCTCTGTTAACGAGAGATAAAGCCATAGAAGAGCACTGATCAGTGTGGAGATTCTGCCTCTGCAATGGAGATGGGGAAAAAAGACTTAAGACTTTTGAAGACCTTTTTAAAAATGTCACATAGAATGCTGTTTCACAGTATAAAGTATGATGGAAAACCAATGTGGATGATATGGCCTACAATTTTTTATCATTATATCACATTTTTTCAGTGCTTCCCATCAGTGTATAGCAATAATTTCTAAGTATGCAATTAATTTAATGAATGCATCCTGGACCCAGATAAGAAGCATTACATGGATGACGACTGAGACAATGAGATTCCTACTGTAGCTACTGTAGGTAGCAGTAGTGACCGTGCTTGCTATAGGTGTGATGGTGCTGACTGAAAGGATTGAACAGCCTCCTGCACACACTGTTAGTCTACAGTATAGATGTGTAATGTCTCCTGACAGCTCACATTCAGATAGAAAAACAAACTACTGCCTACAGCAACCAAGAGAAAGTATTTCAGACTCTTGCAAATGAAATTGAAGACTTTTTCATACCTTTTAAGGTCTTTTTGTGGACACTGAATTACATCCTTTTTGGTTTATTATTTCCTTCATTTTGCTGCTGTTGCATCACATTTACAATCCTCTCACAGAAACAATCATGATGTGAAAACCGTGTTTTGATCGCAACTAAATGTAATAGATTGAATTTACTGCTAAACTGAAGACAGGCAGAGATGGATCCATACTATTAATATAACATAACATAAACAACATAACAGGTTATAAGCTGAGATGTGATTACAGTAAACGGGTGGTCGTCACCAAAATCAGTAGGATTAATCTTGTATGGACTATTCATCAATCTAATAAGTTTTTCTGCCTGGACCAAAGTGGTAAATTGTCTAACCAACTGACCAACATTAAATTGTAGTGTTAGTTAGAGTAATAATGAAAGAGCCTTCTGAGATGGTTTTGAAAAATAACTGAAGACAAGAAAGAGAGATTCCAATCAGTCACTAAAGTAATGGTACGGTTTACTAGAAAGTGTATAACAGCTTTCAGACAACAAAGCAGGATAATGATTCTTCAAGTGAACTGCCAGTGAACAGTTTGGCAGTGTGGCCTTGGCTCTAGCTGATATTTACTCCATCCAAACACAGCATCTTATGTCACCAAATAATCCCCTTCTGTCTAATTAAAGTTGTGCTAACTTGTGAAATCAGCTGCTGTGAAGTCTCACAGTTAAGAACTGATGGGTCATTGTGCCAATCCCTAATCATGAAATTCAGCTGGGAGGATTCACTGTAGAATAATGTAAACAGGGATAGTAAGATTACTGTATGTTTTAACTAGAAGTCTCCCTAATAAAAGAAGCGATCTTGAAGTAGCTCATACCAAGAGAATCAATGCCAGAAGGAAACCAAATTTAAATCTAGTCCACCCTAATGTAAAGCTTTACACTTGACTGGTCCAATGGGTCTGATGAAAATCCCAGGTAGAGGCTAATGAAGCCCATCTACACACCTCATAGGTAGTTGAAAAGCCAATGAGTCATTTAATAGCAACCACTGCTTCCAGCCAATAACACTTAACCTCTACTAGCATCAGAGCAGACTGACTCATAGATGACCACTGGGTTAATGTTGCAAACAACTCAGTCCAGTCAACTGCAAAGCTGTGTGATGAATAAATGGTATCAGCCACTGAAGAGGAGTAGATGAAGGTGTAGGCTGGTAGTTCCAGGTCTCTGATCATTTCATTTGTAAGTGATAAAGCATTGTGACCAGTGTGTATCTAATCTAAACTAATCAGAGTAAAGTGTTTTGAACAGGATCAAACTGTTTTATATTAATTAAGTTCTTTTGCACTTTAGCTGTTTTTTTTCCACCTTGAAAAACTACATGTTGGGATAACATGTCATTTACTGGCATGACAACAGTCAAATGTACGGGAACTGTTCAATGTTTAAAGACAGTGTAAAGTGAATTCAGACATTTTCTTCTAAACACATTAAATAGGTCATAAATGTATTTCTAAAAAAGGTGTAAAAAGCATTTCAACCATTTAGATTTGAATTGTGGAGCTAGGCTTCACAAACTGTGTTTCAAGATTTCTGTGTTCAGGATTTAGTGGGCGGGTCTGAAAATCACTGTTGCATTACGTAACGCGACAGTGATTAGCATAAACCCGCCCCTGCTGCTGTAGAGGTATAAATACATTCAGCACACTACTACTACTACTACAGTCTACGTTAGCCAGTTAGCTGAGTTATCCGCCAAGCTAGCAGCTGAGTTAGCAGTAGAAAGCTCTCAGACCTAGCGTCCATGTTTCTGGTAGAGGTGGTGACTTTGATTGACAGGTGACACTTGGTAGGGGGCGGGGTTTCAGGGCCCACAGTGTTTGGTAGCAGTGAAAGAGGCTGAGTTTTACACAACTTTGAAGCCTAATTTCATATATTTGGCGATTTCTTTAATCATTCAAATTTGGCAGGGTGGTTAACAACACACTTTTCTGTGGTATGTCAAACTCAGAACACATATTTATTCTTACTTTACACGGACTTTAAGTTTGACATGCTAGACTCAGATCAGAAGATTAATATCATGCGTCCAATACAGAGATAGCCTAGCTTAGCAGGTTTTCTAAAAATTATGTTTTAATTTTTTATTTTGTAGGGGGAAAAAATGTCAATTTATTTTTTGGCCATATCGCCCAGCTTTGCCTCACTTCCATCATTCACCATCCACCTGTAGGCTCACAATCAATGTTCTTATTAGGGAGGAAGTCCATAGTCACTCCCTTGTGACTGCTATGCTGAGATGGTGCTTCCATGTGAGAAGTGACACCACTGGTTTGAGGCAGAAGAAGCCCTCTGGTCTCATCTAAATGAAAATACAGCAGCAACCAAGCCTTTGTGTCCCAAGGAACTTTCACTCATATACTGTGTTATGTTCTTTGTCACACTTCACCTTGTGTCTTCTGCCATGATTGGTGGTTTATGTAAAATGATTACAAGATCAAGGCTGAGGCTGAATCGGACAGATGCACTTTTTTCCTTAATTGTCCCTGTTGTGTGAAAGAGAGCCTATTCTCATCACAGAGGTATTTCTGTATGTGGAGCAGCCAATCCCATGAGTGCATTCTGTTCTGTGTTCTCATTCATCTTCTCTCAGAGAAATATTGTCTCTTTCTTTTCTAAATGAACATAGGATCAGGGTAGATGGTTTTCTTTCATTTTGTGTTTTTTGATGTGATCAAGTAATTGTTGTTTTGCCCTTTATGTAAATGAGCTTTGCTGCAGTTCAGTGGGCCAGAGAGGAGGATAGATTAGTTCTTAGTTAGCTCTAGCTCTGATTGAGCAGTCAAATGTAACCTGAGTGAAGAGGGAGGAGAGCAGCATTAAAACATGAATTTATTCATTTAAGTGATGGGGTGGCTTTCCTGGCATGAGTCCAGACACACACTGCTTTAGTGGCGGGAAACTCATTTTTAGTTCCACTCGGCAGCTGCGCTCAAGTTTCACTCTAATTTCCTTCATTATAATTCATTTTTATTCATCTTCACTCATGTTTTCACTCTGTGACTGTCTACTGTTTCTTTTCAGATTAATAACAGCAATGTAACTCCAATATTTTCTCATATTTGCTTCACTTGTTTTTCCCCCATAGATGAGATCAGGGTGAAGCATTATTTTCAAATGACAGCATCAGGTTGGAGAAATGAGCTCTATCTGGGGTGACACGTCTGTGTTGTGCATCCAGTTATTGTGGTGCTGTCACTGTAAGCTGCAGTGTATGAGCTGTCTGAGTGTTTTTCATGATCAAAGCTAAAGAACAAGGTTAGAGCATTGATCCTCTATGTGATTTAATTCAATCCTGGTCAAATCATCTGCATGAAAGGAACTGAAAAGGAATAGACTGGTATGTTTTTTATTGTGTTCCCATTTTCCATTTAAATTTCCCCACACACTTAACATAATGAGTATATAACTATTTGGTTCATAATAAGTATTAAAAGACAACTGGATTAGCTTTTTAAAGAAGCATATTGCATGAAGCAGAACATATTCATTGCCTGATATTCTGACAACCATTTATTTTCACTTCACTATTCAGTCTGATATTGGAAGCTGCCAAGAGGTTAACAGTTTTCATGATGTTGAAACATGCCCATTAAAAACTTGTTATTATACATCCTGTGTACAGCTGTGTTGATTTGAGCAACAAAATGTGTTGCCCTTTTTTGTTTGGAGGGATTCTGGCACTGTCACATCCCCATTCTGAATTCCATGTTTGTCTCATTCTCTTGTTTTCCAAGCAGAGAAAAGGCAGCTGATGAGCACCACACTAGACTTGAATCATTGAAAAATCAGGAAAATTGTGCAGCAACAGTAAATCTTGTCACCATGAGAATATTCATAGACAACTGAATGCACATTAAACACGATCACTTTAAATATGATGCAAGTGAGTAACAGTATTGAATCAAATCCTTCAACTTTATCCCAGAATGTGCAATGATGTTTAAGTGCATTTAAAGCTGGGAAAATTCCCCTTAAAGCATCATTCTTGAATTGTTACCATGAAAGAGAAGCACATGAAACTGGGAACCAGTGATGGAACAGAATAGAATATGCATGCAAATATTGCAGGCAAATGTCATCAGTTGCAATCATTTACTTACAGAGACAAAAACATTTCCTTTACAAGAAAATGAGAAAAATCTTTGTTACATTGATTATAACAGTCACTACTCTGCTGCAGCTGCTTGTTTCTTTAGATCTGCAGGTTCTATTAAAATGTGCATTACATAGAGATGAGATCAATGTATGTAACTCTATTACATTAAAGCATTTTTTCCTCCAATGAAAAACACTTAAAGCCATCTTACCCTGCTCTGTTTCTACATGTACATGCTGAAACATAGATATTAATGCAGCATGTCAGCCATCTGTTGATCTGGAAGAACTGCAAGTGATAACACCTAAAGGGCATTTAGTGACCATAGAACAACACACAGGTCAACACACATACATAAAGCATGAGGTTATCTGGAAGAGCAGATGCAGGCTAATGTGTTTCACAGAATGGATGCTGTGTTTGTCAGTGTGCTGGACTGTATTGTTACAGGGTTCATGTAGGAGACTGAACATCCAGCCAATAAATATTCTGCTTGGTTATTTAATTTAAAGAAGTTAAATATCCTTCTCACAAAAGCATTAGGATGTGTTGTCTGTGGATGAGCGGTAGACTGCATTTACAGGAAAGAGGAACAACTGACAGTGTTACCTGATAGATAAGGTGTTGCTAACAGTTTGTTAACACATCCAGAAGCAATATTAGCACCTCCTAAATATTCACCCTCCTCTTAGCTCTGTTTTACCCTCCACAGTCAACTCCTCACTCAGACAAATATCTGGATCTTTAGCAGCTGAGTGATCCATCACATTCACCATTGACTGCTGAAAAAACCCTTCAGCAGTTCATGTTCACATTTTGTGCCCATTTTGGATGGATAATGCAACTATAGGGCCAAACAGCAACTACGAAGTGTTTTGAATTGGCGCTTCCATAGTAACAGCAGCTGGGGCTTATGGTTATTGTAGTATTGATAGCTATCCCTATGCCAGACTAGCAGTCAAATCATGATGTCTTAGTTCAAAAGCCTGTAATGGTCTTATTTGTTTTAGGTAAATATGCTGAAATTTCAAAATTGGTGTGATGATGTAGGCTTAATGGTATAATAACACTCATGCTTCCAACTAATATCATTCTGCAAATACATAAAAATGTGCTCTATTGCCTTGTGCAAAGTGTGCACATACTGTATGCATCACACACACACACAGACACAGGGTTAGGAGTTTATACAGGCTGCAGTCCCATTCAATATCTGTGGGCTTACAAAGGCGATGGTGCAGCTGAGGACAAATCTCTTTTCTCTGCTTCAGTTGCAGATGCTGCACATTCCCTCCAGCTCTCCACACAACACTGCAGACGTCTTCCCCTCTCTCTCTCTCTCTCTCTCTCTCTCTCTCTCTCTCTCTCTCTCTCTCTCTCTCTCATTGACTTTACTTACTTTGTCTGTTGCTCCACTCATTTCTATTTTATATTTTACTTTTCTTTCTCTCCATCTGTGTCTTGTGGTTGTTTCAGAGAAGGAAAAGTAAAAAGAAAAGCAACTGACTACAACTGACTGAACAAAAGCGGATAAAAACTGGTTCCAGTTTGATTTATTACTGCTGAGTGATTTTATATTTGCATTTTTCTATTTCTGTTTAATGACATAATAACACGTGAATAACTAAATATTGTGTGAATTCTGATGACTAACAAGATGCTGTACATATGTATACAACAGCAGTGGAATAGCAAAAAGTTCATACACTTTGAGAAAAACAAACTGTAGTTACCAGCAGATACAAAAGTAATCATTCTAAACTCTCATTCATCTCTACATCCAACACACATAATATACTTCAACTTGAGTTAACTACTATTTATTACCTACATCATTTAATACTGAAACTATGTCAACCCTGTCATGTTATTGTGTTCCCTCTTTGCATTTTTGGTCCTGTCACTGTCTGTCATGTATGTTGATTATGTGCAGCTGTATTCTGAATTTTTAGCCCAAGACAAATTTCCATCGGGACAATAAATGTAATCTTATCTTATCTTATCTTATCTTATCTTATCTTATCTTGCTTCTGATCCCAAAACACAGCTTTTTAAACAGTGTCAACTAATTCTTGATTCTAATTCTCTGCTACAACAAAGGTAGCCAAAGCCCACTTCTGTCGTGGAATGCTTTTCATTTACAACAAAACACAGCAGTCATTCAGATGATTTGTGTCTGTTTCTATATAATGTTGGAGCTGAATTACATTTTCCCTCCAAAGACCAAACTTCTGCAAGACAAAAGTAAGATAACACACACACACACACAATAGAGGACAAAACTATACCAAGTACTCTATTGCACAATATGTAACACATTTATATTTCACCAACTATGAAGGAGTTTGACAGATTTCTGGCCATAAACGTAAGTGAGTCACTTTTCACTTGTTCTTCAATTGATGTCAGTCTAAATATTATTGTGTTGTTGGAGAGACAAGACAACTTAAAGTGGATGTTCTGTGTTTGTGGTTCTCATGAAAAGTAGGATTTAAATTCAGTTTTCAACATGAACTTTGTCTCAGTGATACTTCTTTTTCACAGCAGACATTGTCATAGCAGGAAAAGCACAGGTGGAGCTAAGAGAAGGAACAATGGCTCAGTGTCCCAGCAGGCCATGACAGTGTGACTGGTGTTGCCCGTAGTGACAAACCCCACAGAGACTTTAACCTCTTTTCCACCACACAGTACCAGCTCACCTTCACTTGACTCTACTCTACTGCCTTTTTTTGGTTATCATCCTTCAGGTCCCCTCTGTTCTAAGGAGCATTTTCAGCTCAATGCTTTGGTTTTATGGAGTGCAACTTAACTGTTTTAGTTCAGTTCAGATCTATAATCTTTTTCCAGCAGGAAAGAGTTTGAGAAGAGTGGGTTAGGGTTAGGATATTGGATTTACATTCAGCAGGTGGCTGAAAACATGCCTGTATTAAATTTGACCCCCCTTGACTCTGAGCGGATGGAATCAAGTGCAACCATGTTTTCACTAATATGACCCAAACAAGTGCTTAGCATATTGCAGGATGAGAAAATAAAGCATCCACTGAATATTTCTTTTGTTACTGTGGATCAATCCAGAATACTGCGCTGCTACATTTAACTTGGCCCTGTGTGTGCGTGTGCGTGTGTGTGTGCGCGTGTGTGTGTGTGTGTGTGTGTGTGTGTGTGTGTGTGTGTGCGTGTGCGTGTGTGTGTGCGCGTGTGTGTGTGTGTGTGTGTGTGTGTGTGTGTGTGTGTGTGTGTGTGTGTGTGTGTGCGTGTGCGTGTGTGTGTGCGCGTGTGTGTGTGTGTGTGCGTGTGTGTGCGTGTGCGTGTGTGTGTGCGCGTGTGTGTGTGTGTGTGTGTGTGTCTGTGTGTGTGTGTGTGTGGGTGTGTGTGTGTGTGTGTGTGTGTGTCTTTAAAGGCAGAAAAACTCCACCACAAGTCAGAGCTGAAGGTGTCTGAAGTGAAGGTGACATCAGCAGGGGGGAAACAAAGTACAAAGCTCTCTTTGACTCTAAGACTTCAGCCACTCTTGACTGCAAAGGATTTTACACTAAATGTTACATAGAATGATTCTGTTTGACTGCATGTGTATCTGTCTAATTACCTTGCAAACAACCAATAAACTGTTAAACTGTCCAAGTACTTACTGTCTGAACTGTATATAATGCATATACACTCACTGGACTCTTCATTATAGGTTCACCTGTGCAATCTAATTCAATCCAATACAACAGCTCTGCTATGAATTCTACATTTATGAAGCTTATAGTTACAGTTTTTGTTAACATGATGTGGTGTATTAGAGTGCATTATATTGAATGGTGTTCCTAATATTTTGTCCACTTCAATGACATACATGAGGGTGGCAAAATATTAGGAATGCAATTCAATTTATTAGATTTTTTTTAAATCTTCATAACCTCTGTGTAATTCTTTTCCCCCATTTGTTGTTATTTGTCTTGTCATTGCCATTATTATGGTTGTATTGTTTTATTATTTCTTATAATTACCTTCTACATATAGCGTATATATTATATTATACCTTATATGTGAAGTGTCTATTTCATGTCATTATCTTGTTCCTTTTTTTTTGCTAAGGTGTAGAATTGAATACAAGAAAAAGAGAGGAGCTGTGTGTAAAATTTAAATAAATAAATATATGTTGGTCACTTTAATCCTCATTGTGACTGCTTTACATGTCAACATATAATACAACCAAACACAGTATCTTGTCCCACTGGTAATCATTTCCCTGGAGTCTTTGATGTTGTATGTAGGTTAGACCACCATCACCCCCTGCCTCATTTAACATGCTCTTCAATATTGCATGATATCATCTTCATTATTGCATGTGTATCAGCTCACCTCTCTCCACCAGCCGCCCCATTATTATGCACATAAGGATATTTTTGCTATTACGCTGTGTATATAATTCATTGGTTTAGCATGTGGCAGCATTTGAGCCTGAACAAGCCAGAGGTGCTATTGGTGCTAATTGCCTTGGATAGATAATGAGAGTCAATGTAAGGAGAGGGGGGGGGGTGTATTTCAGTGCATGCAATGCAATTTAGACACTAACAGTATTCTGTATTAATATATCCACCAATCTGTCCCATAATCCAGTGCTTCAACTGATCTGAAGCATGTCTACCTGCATGGTCAAATGAACCCCCTATTTTCCAAATCCCTGCATAAGGTCTACAGTTTTTCTATGCTCAGATGCCACTGGGCCCCGTGTATAAAACACATTCATTTAGGAACTAAATTAAAACTAAAATAATTACATTTTTAAAAGTGGATTTGGACACAGGGAGTCAAGATCAGCCAATAAAGCAGGAGCCATCTCAAGGTCCTTATCAGATAAGGTGATATATCATCATGACAGCTATAATCCAGTCTTCACCACTACAGGTTACAGCCTTTGTGAATCAGTTTGCCTAAAATAAAGTATTTCCTATAATGCATGATCCAGCAGTGTCTAAAGAACACCAGTTTTTATGTATCTTTGGTTCATAAAATAAATAATTTTCTTTCTTCTGCCTTTAATTATTTTATGAGCCTTCAAATTCATCTTCTGACCCCTCAATGACTCAAGTACTGCTTTCAACCATTTATCCTGCACAGGTTCGCAGGAGGCAGGAGCTGATCCCAGCATGCACTGGGTGAGAGGTGAGGTCTATCAAAGGATTAACATACTTATAAGCTGTGTCTCAATTCAGGGGTCAAATACTTGACACAGGATGATGTTTATACATTTACCACAAAGGCCAAACCCAGCGTTGCTGAAATAGACAGTCTGGTCTACTGAGGATTCCCAGCTGCCCTTGCATCGCGAAGCGCAACTCCTGTCGCCTAGCAACATTGGCAGTTGCAGTTGACAATTGGTACAAACACAGCTAGTAGAAATGGAGCCATAAATTTTAATGTTATTATTGTGGCAGCCCATCCAGGTCTAGCAGCACCACCAGGGACTCAGATGAGCCAAACTATACATATACTGTAGTATAACAAAACATTGAAGATTTTTGAAGGACCTTCTATTATTCCACTTGTTATATACTTTACGTATGTTGTAAACAGCTGTTAAGATCACTGCAAATGAAATAAACATATTGTAAAAGGCTGAAATGAGCAGCTGGTCTCACATGGCCATTAACCCCTTACACCTCTGAAAACACTGGAGCTCATTTCCAAATAGGCATTATTTGGATAAACTGACCACATGTTGGGAATTTAAAATGGGTCCTAGATTGCCTGAAATCTATTGTAAGTAAATGGAGCGACATATTAACAGCTGGTGGTTGGTGTGGGATGCATTCCTGGATAGGTTGGGCTGCAAAAGATCCACTTGTTGGATCCTATCAATTTGGGAAAAAAGGCTGAATTTCTCAGCATTGGAAGGGGCCTTTGAAATGGTTGGTGCTAGATTGGTTTAGCCAGAGGGCAAAATGATGCCAAAATTGTAACCTTAACCTTAACTTAACCTTAACCTCATGAGAGTTTGTCCCTTTAGTCTATCCAACCTAGCACTTAGCCTTCAAAATGGGACAGCCTTGCTGTGATACATTTGGTTTCAAATACAATCCTTTGACGGATTGTGGCCCCTGAATTGAGACACAGCTATAGACAGACACACATTCATACTTTCATGAGTAACTGTGAGTAATATCATGCACAATAGAAAAAGCATTGTCTGGTAAAAAACTAAAATTAACTTTGTGAAGAGAAACCCAGATGAACAAATATTTCTTCATCCCTTTCTTTGCATCTTCTTTCATTCAGAAATGTAAACACAATTCTATATTGCAGTAAATCAACTATTACTAGAAATGGAATGGAAGGGGTTTCTGGAGAGATTTGCAGAAGCCTTTCCCCTCATGGCACAGGACCAGCAGCAGGAAATGAGCTCATTAACACTGGACCTCCAAACTTTGACTAGACAGATGAAACACAGAGAGATAAATGTAACGCCTCCCCTCAGAGATCAGCTTTCCATTATGAGGAGTGTGATGCCAAGGCAATGACGTAATTAAGGTTCTGTCTTTGCATTTTGAGGAAAATTATATTGAGTCCTTCTGAATGAGAATGTTTCTTTTATGCGCTGGCTGAGAAACTGTGTTTCCTTAGCAGTGAGTTGCACTGCCCCCTTCTCGTTGTGAGCTCTGTGGAGTTATAGTGGAAATAAAACACACACACTTTGCCTACTGACTTCTTACAATGCATAGATCTAAATCCTGATTAAATATGATAAACCTTTTTTGTCTTAAATGGTTTAATATTTAAAATATAAAAATGGGACACTAACATGTTAAATATAATCTGTGTAAGAAAATAGTATGAAATGATGATCTCAGAGGATGTAACCCATTGCTGGATAACAACAACCTTTATTCGTACTTTTTTCCCCTGAGGTTTGAGATTATATGCAGCTTAATCAAAGAGTAACACTGGCAATGTTGTTCTTTGGTTTTGCATGTGGGGAAATAAAAATGAAGCCATGTAGTTCCTATGCTTTCCATAATAATGCAACTATAACATCAAACATTTAAACGCCATGTAAATTGCTGTATTATTAAAGCGGACCTACAGTATTATGCTTTTACTTTCTTCCAGACATATATATGATGTCACAATGTTGGACGTTCATGTTTATAGTGGCTGATGTGTCAAATAATAAGCTGCTCTGAACATTCAATTAACGCTCTCTGAACGCGCACTGAACGCTCGCTTTCCACTGTTTTTTCTACTTTCAGCCCAAGCTGACATCAGCATGTGACAGATGTCTTTATATGGTCATGTGTTCCACACACAGCGCATAAGTTCATTGCTCCGCTCCGTTAACATTATAACATTTTTCCCAAGTGTTCTGCGCTAATCATGCCAAGTCATGATTCCCCAGCAGGGCTTCTATTCCTCCCAGACGGGGAGTTCCTGTCCTCTGAAAAAAAGCCAATGCGGAAGTAACTTAGAGCTGCATTCTATCAAAAGGCCACCAGGGGGCGACCGTTTTGTGTTCAAAAAGACGTCCGTCTCTATACAAGTCAATGGAGAATTCACCAACTTCTCACTTGATTTCTAACCTCAGTAAACGTTTTCAAAATGTGTTTATGGTCTCAATCATTAGTTTAAAGCCTTCTTCAATGCAGTATGATGTTCATTTGTGAAATTTTGGCCTCCCTGATTTTATATTTGACGATAAAGCAGGCTACGTGGCTACGTTGTGATTGACAGGTTGATTGACCAATGTCCTTGAGATCCAGCCCTCGCAACCAATTGCAGCCTCCCCGCTCCGCCGTTGGTCCCGCCCATACGTCCGTCCATGACTCCGCCTCATACCCATATAAGTAGAATCCGTGTTCTTTTTTTCCCGGCATGCACCTGAAATTTTGAAGATGGCGCTGCCTAGATGTGATACTATTGGCTTCCGAGCAGCAGTCCACAAACCAATGGGTGACGTCACGGATGTTACGTCCATTTCTTATATACAGTCTATGATTTCTCCCTGATTTAGTGACCCACTAAACAAAGAGCTCAAAGTATCTCCATATGTTGTTGTGTCGACCAATTTTTATCAAAGCTAACAAAGTTATACTAATTCAGTGAGGAACACATTTTATGTTGTGTAAATTCTTCACAATCTTCTTCCTGTTATTAACTCATTTAGAAGCTTTTAATTTAAAGCAGTACAGCAGGAAATATTGAGTCTGGATCAGAGGTAACTTTAGACAACTCTGATATGTAAAGCCAGCCAATCAGAACAGAGTGGGCTCATTAGCAGGGGGGCCTAAAAGAGAGGGGGGCTAAAACAGACTGTAAAGAAACAGAGGCTGAACTGCGGGCCTGCATAACTGTGAATCAGTCTAAAAACACATAAAAAATAGAGCTGGAAATGAGCATAATAGGACTGATGTAATTCTTAATAATGGTGTATTTCCATCACAAAACGTTCTGTCCTGTCTTTAATTTTAATTTTCAATTCATTTTTCATTTGAACTGCCTGTGTGTGTGTGTGCCTGTGGTCTTCTTCTCAGGTTGCATATCACCACAACAGCCTCCAGCTATAAGACAGGGCATCCACAAAACAGCCTGAGAGTCAAAGCTAAGGTCAAAAAGAAACATCATATTAGCATCAGCTGTGTAGTGTGTAGTGATGTTCAGAGAGAATAGTTTCAGGAGTAGGAATTGTTACAGCGAGCAAAACCCATTTTCATGTACATAATGGCACATCAGTGTTGTATTAATACAAGCCTGAGGTCTGAACTCACATAACCCAGCAAGCAGCATCTGTTGACTTATAATATGTGCAGTCATCACAGTCAAACTATTAAAACATATCAGTGAATTCAGGGCCAAGCAACATGGGTGAGTTTACTCTGAAAGTTGTTTCATATTTGTGAATCAAAATACTCAGCTGTCAATATTACCTGCTCAGTACAGACACACAAAGATGCAGCGGTTGGATTGACAGCTCTCTATCCACGCTGGGACTTAACAGATGGCAACTAATTGCATCTGAAGGCAGCATCAGACAGAAACTGAGTTTAAACTGAAGGGTTTGGGCTTTAGGTAAACACAAGGACTGTTCTCCAGCCCACTTCAAACACCTGCAGCTTCTTTCTCATCTATCATTCACACATTCATATCCTCCATCTGTCTGGAAGTGCTCACAGGTTGCTTTATGCTGCTGGGAGGATTTGCCTCACTTTATGACTTCCATGGAATTCCAAATGGTGAGGTTCTGACATTTAGTTCTGACATGTAACATACTGGATTGGATCAACAGTTAGAGAAGCAAACATGAAAGTACTTTTTACTTCAACTTTTGGCTGGGTACCACATGCGCTCATAGAGAAATGTGATCAGTGTTGGGGAAGTTACTCAAAAACTGTAATGTATTACACATTAGGTAATTGTATTACAAAATTGTACATACAAAGTAACTACACTACTAGTTACATTATTTTTGCGTTAGTCCTTAGCAACGCCTGTGATGTTGTGTATATCAACAGATAAAATAATATGAGTCTTGACCATCATAACAGATTCAGATTCACTGGAAGTTTTATTTAGAACAGTGATGGCAGATGGAATGAAACATGAATGTAGAGGGTGACAGGGCTCATTTGCTATGGACTGTGCTTTGTGTTTGATGGCAGTCACTATTATCTATTAGATATTATATTATATTATAAAGTCTGTCCACTATTATCTATTATATTATATATTATATTATAAAGTCCGGTCACTATTATCTATTATATTATATATTATATTATAAAGTCCGGTCACTATTATCTATTATATTATATATTATATTATAAAGTCCGGTCACTATTATCTATTATATTATATATTATATTATAAAGTCCTATATAAGTACAGTCCATTTACAGTCAATTTACAGGTAAATGTAATGTGATTACAGTAACATGATACGTTGTAATGCATTACACCCAACAATGTATGTGATATTGTTTAAATATGGGGATAATATAGAACATTATCAGCCTCTCTGGAAGACATTCAAACTATTGTACATGTTTGCTCGCCTGAAAAGTGAGTTGTGTTGTATAGTTTTGATAACAATGAATAAAGAGAGATAAAGAGAGAAGAACAAACTCAAGTTGCTTTCTCACCTCCACACAGCTGCTCAAACACTGATGCTGTTGGTGGTTATAGACATTTTACACAGAGGACGATGCCAACTTTGACCTTCTTGACAATATGGAGGAAGAGGTAGATACATCTTGCTGTGCAAAATTTGTGCCCATAATTTAATCTCATTCTTGCTTCAGGATTTTGGTGTGGGTCCAGGATGGAAGGGCTTTTGTTAAACTTAAAGAAATTTAATTCTAAATCAATGAAGAACTCTTTTAAGGCCAGAGATTCAATCAGTTTTAAAAAGTGCACATCTTAGAGATAAAGAATGAAAGTATAGAGAAGCTGAGAGTTGGAAACCTCTGTTACTTTTCTTTACACAGCAGCTGACCTTGGCTGTACTGGGTCACCAGACATACTTCATGTAGTGCAAAGTCGAACCTCAGGGGATAAACAGTAAGTAAAGGAAGTGTCCCTGACAGTCCACACACACATACACACACACATACACACACACACACACACACACACACACACACACACACACACACACACACACATACACACACACACACACACGCATTTCCTAAAATAGCCAGACAGCCAGAGAAGTGTTGTGAGCATTTCTTCATAAATGTAGTAAATAGTTAAACATTGAGCGTATGTGTAACAGATCAAATACAAAAATCAACAATGTTAGTGTGCACTGCATTCTGGGAGGGAAGACGAGATTTACTTTTTCTACAGTGGATTTTCTATGTACAATTATTAAACCATTTGTTGGTGTAAAAAGAAACTATGAAAGCTGCACCTGACCCAAGCAGCTTGCTGAGATGAATTTGTCCAAAATATCACAGTTTAACTTGTACTGCATCAAGCTACACTTTGTGGATTCAAAAAGTATTCAGATTCCTTCACTTTTTGCACACTTGTGTTATAAATTGAATTTGAAATGGATAAAATTGGCCTTTTTGGCCATCATCAATCTACACTCAGTAACCCATGACAACAAAACAAAATCAAACAAGCATTTATTAACCCTTTAAAGGCCACTCGTTGAAATATTTGGAAATTCAAAATTTCAACCCCAGAGAGTTATTGGGGGATATTACATGCAAATCAAGGTCAATGAAGTTACCATATATGGTTCCTCACCAGTTTATAGGAGAAAACATTTTCAAAAAAATCTATATATAATCCTAAAATCCACATGGTTCTACGACCTCACAGAGAGACATGGAGAGGCTAGTTTGAATGTTTTTACAGAAGTTACCAAATTTTGTTAGACAATAAAAACGTAACCAGCCCAGTAGAAGCTCAATCTTGTCACCAAATGAGAGCAAAGAGCCCTCTAGATTTTTTTAAGAATTCCATCATCTCTGCTTTACTGGTGTGCATCAGTCTCATCAATATCTGTTTGGCTTAATTGTGTTTAACACAGCAAGAAAAACAAATAATCAACCAATCATCGACCAACCATTGACTTGACTCAGTTTGACCTCAGTGCTCTGCTATCCATCTGCGCCAATAACAATTATAGAGCTTAATGTAGCATCCATGTAAAAACCTCTATACTGACAACACTCAGCAGTTAGTTTTAAACACTCAGGAAACCAATCAAATCCTTCCCTGCAGCAAGGCCACGACCTTTCCAGTGTTAGTGATAATCACCAAATTCTTCCACTCTACCAGTAAAAGGAGCACATAGCTGCCTGGAGGAGCAGGGCACATGAGAGGTCAACAGAATATCAGCCTGACTGCATCTGATTCACCCTAATCATGATCTCTCAAAATCTCTCTTTCCGAAACACTGTGAGCACATCAACAACAGACAAACATGTTATCTATATGTTCGATCATGTACAACGAACATCATGTATCAGTGCATATTAACATCCCCACCAGTGTGTGTTTTACATCTGCATATCTTCATCCGTTCACCCGCATGTTACAACTTAGTCATCTCTCTGAGTCATTACAGATACTTTGTGTCAAGACACAATGTATCACTAGCGGCCCCTAGAGTCTTCAATGTTCGTCACACCTCACAGCAGCAAAGAGTTGCACATCAGGGCTAAAAGATGACATGGAAAAAAAGTAAATAAATGAATAAATAAACTAAAAAAAATCATATATTAAAAAGGATTAATACCTTTTTTTAAACTGTATATTTCATTATTATTCATTTCCTTTTTCATTAATTTCCCCCATCACTGCTCAGTCTTCACAGATTCATCAGCCTCAGTAGAAGTTTTCAGCCACCACAACAAAATCTGCCTTCTAAGCAGTAAAGACTTTTTTCAACACTTAATCATCAATATCATAGAAACCTTTTCTTTTTTGCTTCATTCACTTGTCTGAAATTAAAGTATTTTCTTTTAGCAAAAGTACATCATCAGGAAAAACTTCCATTTCCAAATAAATAGCTACTTACTTAAACTTCAGTATTTTACAACCTCCAGCCCATGACATCATCATCATTTAACATCAGAATCCAGACAATGATGCCACTGTGAGTTTCTATCCCATAGCTGAGAATGAAGTCTTTGCCAAATGTTAAGCTATAAAATTATTCAAAAATTCTTAACTGATTCAAATAGGGAACAGTAATGCTGCCCTTCCAGAAAACCAGCATGACCCAGGAAGTTTACGCTATACTACAGCTCACCACAACTTGAGACCTAATGCACCATCTCTCACAGGCAGCTTCATGGCACATTGTCATTCTACATTAATGAAACAAGCACTTATCACCAAGAAGGCCGCTCACAGGTCAGCGAGGGAAAACACTTACCAACATTGATGACGTTGGCGGACAAGAAGTGGCAGCAGGGAAGGCTGGCCGTGCTCACAAAGGAGTCGCCGTCTGTCGTCACGGTAGTCCTCGACCTTAGCGATGGGTTGGGGGAATCGGTCACCATGGCCATTCGAGCCGCAACAACATCCATGACTGCTGGTGTGTGATGTACAAGTGTGAAAGCCGGCTGTTCACGCCGTGTGAACAGATAATAAGGCGTAGTAGTTGAACTCACACCCAAAGAGTCAGTCAGTTAGAGCCTTTACAAACTGTTAGACAGCCCAAAAAAGGTTCTCTCATGAATAAAATATTCACCAATTTAGTTGTAAGTCTAAGTTAAGGATGAATGCAGTCTGAGAGTTTCCTCAAATTAAACCTCAGTAGTAGTGGAGAGCTGCAGGCTTCATGCAGTCTAGATTGCAATGAATGATACTGTCACAGAAATATGTAGCAAAGAAATAGATTTAAAAACAACGATCCAATCCAGTAATAATCACAAAAGGAATCCTTGGATAAAAAAAACTATTTCCTAGACACATTCCAGAAAAGATGCTTGTGAGGATCCTCAAATTACACTTTTTGGTTAGCGTTGAAAAGCTTCAGGAACACAGGAACTTCTCGACTTTCCTCCGTGACAAGCAGATGATCATGAATGACATCTGGCTCGTGCCATCACTCCTGGTCCTTCTGGTTCAAACCATCATCACAGGCAAAGCAAGCTGCTACAGTCACCTACAGCAGAGGAAACAGAGAGAAACACATGTGACTTCACATGGTTTATATACTGGAACAAACAGTGTGTCCAATTTTTGCTCAAAGCCCATTATTCACTCAAAGATGCAAGAAGTCTTGTATAAGCTTATTTTTGCGCATTTGTACTTGAAGTGTTTTATCTCAATAATTGTGGTACATAATAGGCACAAAATGGAATTGTAAGAGATTAGAAATAACTCCTCTAACCTTAAATCTACTCTATTTCATAGCAGGAGTGTGGGCCTGTGCCAGCCATTTGAAAGGTAGATGAATGAATGAGATAAAGTTTGATCTCAGAAGGTGCACTGAGACAGCAGGTAACAACAGAGCCAGTCTCACAAAGTCATACTTATAAAAGAAAACTGATGATGAAGATAGTCAACTTCTGTAAAGGCCAAACATTCGACAAACTCCCTGTGTATCCATGGCAACACAGAGGGCTTAGTTTCATTTTTACAAGAGGCTGCTCTCAAAGCCAGCCAGGTGAGCTGCCCCCAATCTTTGAAGCACAGCAGAGGAAGCCTCTCCCCAAAGCCCTGGTGCCTTTGTGACAGGATCCAGTCCTGGTAATGGATAGTCCAATCACAGTGAGCGGTAAATAACCCATGTCCCACTAAACCAATGTACTACTACACAATCACAATGTGTGTGTTTCTAATCAGGCTCTGTGTTACTGGTAGACAGAAATGTGTGTAGAATAAAACCTGATATCTGAAACGTTTTTTAAATATATTTACCAATTAATTGTTATTATTGTTTTACTATTAATATGATTTCATAGTACTGAAATGAGCTGTGGTGGTTGCTGTTTGACCTAAACCAACAAAATACAACAAATCACCACAGAAATGGACATCAAATCTATCAATCCTTATTTATATAGCACCAAATCACAACAAAAGTCATCTCAAGGCAGCAGGTCTAGACTGTACTCTTTAATTGAACTCTTTTAAAGAGCATATACAATATAAGACAAACACTGAAACATTGTGAACCTCTTTCAACATGGTGACATGACCGAACTATAGCAGAGATTCTGATGAAGCCACTGTATACTTCCTGCTACCTGCTGAACATAGAGGAGCATTAAGCAGCTAAAGAGACAGAGAGATTTCTCAGAAGTTGATGGAAACCAAAACAGAGCTAAAAGAGAGTGAATATTGGACGTATATTCATTGAGTGGATACAAATACAACTCCAAATGAAGGCTAATGTTTGTAATGCAACAGTTTACAAACTTGACATGAGTGATTTTTAGCTTGTCTCCATCCCTAAATGACCACAAAATGAATATAACTAATTCTAGATTTTACAAAAAGGCAAAAACCAACCAATATAGTATTGTACAAATAGCATTCAACCTGTAGTTTGTTGAGTCTGTCTCAATGTGTATAAATGCATGTGAACAGCTCATGGTAATGACTGTCTTCCAGTGAACTGCAGGCATCTTGTTCCTTGTTTTAACTATCTGTCACGTTCACCTCAGATTGACCTCAGCTTCCAGTAAAGATGTGGCTATATTTGGAAGTCACAGCACAAGTCACACGTGTTAAATGCTTCAGACAGCTGTGTAAAAATTAAACCTGGAGGCAACAACACTGAACTGACAGGAAACTGTAGACACAATATGAGGAGGAGCATAAAACAGAAATTAAACTGTGAATTAAGGTTTGAAAAGGTTAATAAAAAAACACATACAGTTGTTTTTGTTTAATCAAGACCCTAATCTGCTCTTTCTTGGGACTCAGTTTCAGAGTACACACAATGCTACATGACAGCCGCTGGCATGTTATACCACACCTCAAACTCTCTTTATCTCTCCAACCTAAACTCCCTTTGTTTACCTACCTTGCCGTCTTCTGCCACACATCCCTGGAAGAAACTTGCCTCTACAACGACTGGATAAACCTGAATACTGTTTCCTCTCAGCTTGAAAGACTCCTTAAAAATGTACTTTTAAAGTTGAGAGATATTATGCTGTGTATGTGATTAGCTGCCTTGTCGCAATGACTGAGGGCTGTGTGTGAGGTGAGGGAGTCAGTCAGGGTTAGACATGGTGGGCCGGCTGGAGGACGTGTTGAGAACTGTTTTTGAAAGGTTGGCGGTCAGATTGCCTTAGCTGCAGGTCTGAGCACGTTCCACTTACCATCAAACACACATATACACACTCTACAAGGACACAACAAAAGGTGTGTGTGTGTGTGTGTGTGTGTGTGTGTGTGTGTGCGTGTGTGCGTGTGTGTGCGTGTGCATTTGTGTGTGTGTGTGTGTGTGTGTATGTAGGTACGTAGAGCTGGAATGTGAAGTGGTATTTTCCCATTATTCATTCATTTCTAGCTCTGAGATTTTGCAGTAAGTATAAATTCAGGTTTCTGTGTAGTTTATGCCTGCCAGAACTTTGACATCAGAATCTGACAAAGGAATAAAATGTAAATTAAATGAATTTTAAAGGACTATTCTCTTAATCTGTGAAAAATACAAGACAACCCCCCTTATTACTTTCTGTTGCATTATTTCTGGTCAAAGTACATTTACTCAGGTACTTCAGTGCTGTACCAATACAGCAATTTAATAATACTCTATTACAAGAAAAAGTCCTGCATGACAAATCCTATTACAGTAAAAGTACTGCAGTATTATGAGTGATGTAGTATGCAGTATTACAGTAAAAGTACTGCAGTATTATGAGTGATGTAGTATGCAGTATTACAGTAAAAGTACTGCAGTATTATGAGTGATATAGTTACTTACTCATTAGATTATTAATAGTGAAGCATCAGTATTAGAGCAGCATGTTACTGTTGTAGCTGCTGGAGGTGGAGCTAGTTTATACTACTTTATATACAGTTAGCTAGTTTACACTACTTTATATACAGTTAGCTAGTTTACACTACTTTATATACAGTTAGTTAGTTTATACTACTTTATATACAGTTAGCTAGTTTACACTACTTTATATACAGTTAGCTAGTTTACACTACTTTATATACAGTTAGTTAGTTTACACTACTTTACATACAGTTAGCTAGTTTACACTACTTTATATACAGTTAGCTAGTTTACACTACTTTATATGCAGTTAGTTAGTTTATACTACTTTATATACAGTTAGCTAGTTTACACTACTATATATACAGTTAGCTAGTTTACACTACTTTATATACAGTTAGTTAGTTTACACTACTTTATATACAGTTAGCTAGTTTATACTACTTTATATACAGTTAGCTAGTTTATACTACTTTATATACAGTTAGCTAGTTTACACTACTTTATATGCAGTTAGTTGGTTTATACTACTTTATATACAGTTAGCTAGTTTACACTACTTTATATACAGTTAGCTAGTTTAGACTACTTTATATACAGTTAGCTAGTTTATACAACTTTATATGCAGTTAGTTGGTTTATACTACTTTATATACAGTTAGCTAGTTTACACTACTTTATATGCAGTTAGTTAGTTTATACTACTTTATATACAGTTAGCTAGTTTACACTACTATATATACAGTTAGTTAGTTTATACTACTTTATATGCAGTTAGTTAGTTTATACTACTTTATATACAGTTAGCTAATTTACACTACTTTATATACAGTTAGCTAGTTTAGTCCAGTGGTTCCCAACCTAGGGGTGGGGCCCATCCAAAGGGTCAGCAGATAAATGTGAGGGCTGGTGAGATGATTAATGGTTCTGATACACAAATGTGTTTTCAGTTTTTTGACTTTTTCTCTAATCATTGATTTTTGCTGAAATATTGGATCATTTGAACATTTATTGAAATGAAAGCATGTGAGAAGTTTAAAGGGAAAAATCAGTATTTGGTGGAGCTGTTAACAACTCATAGACATCTGAAATGTGAGCCAACTACACACATTAAAAGGGTTAGGGTTAGGGTTGGAAACCACTGGGTCTTGCAAAGTCAGAACGTAGACACTAATTAATGCCTTTAAAAGTATTTCACCATTTCTGTAAGTTTTTGGGGTAAAAA
Source organism: Scomber japonicus (assembly GCF_027409825.1). NCBI lineage: Eukaryota > Metazoa > Chordata > Actinopteri > Scombriformes > Scombridae > Scomber > Scomber japonicus. The sequence continues at coordinate 2,082,498 of NC_070581.1, forward strand.
CAAATGTTTAGTCAATTTTTAATTCCAGTTAATATTCTACTAAAAACAGCTAGAAAAGTATCACCATTAGTCATACAGTGAGGCAGTAAAACCCTGCACTCTAGTAAAAATACAAATTCTTTACCACTAGCTGGAGTTTTGCTTGCTAAATGACATTGTAAAGTATCTGGTCTCTTTTTAGTCTCATTCATTGCAAAATTGGTCCCTTTCTATGCAAATAGGACTCACTGCAAAAACATTCTAATTCACAAAGGCTGGAGGCTGGAGTGATCAGCACTGGTTTTACTGTGTGTGCACTCACTCCTCACTCACTCTCGCTCTCTCTCTCTGTCTCTCTCAAATCTTCAAGCTTGTAAGGCTTGATGATATTGAATTGATATTTAATGATATCAAGTCTGAAATCAAGGGGACCAAGTGGTATAGGGATCTTAGGCTTATCTCTGATGGAGGAGTGTAATAGCTGACCTGTGCAGATGTGCAGCAGATGACAGAAAATGAATTACCATCAGATCCAGACAGATCCAGTGTTTATGAAGTTACCACTGCTGCACCACATGTATAAATGCATACAGCCTCTCTCTAAGTCTGGAGCCGCTCTTATGGTTTCAGTTTCTGTATGATGCTGCAGCCAGCTGTGGATGACAAACACAAACAGAAGAACATCAGTTCTGATGTTTCTGTGAAATCCTGATTACATTCAGTGAGATCGGAACAAGATTACTGTAAGATTAAGGCATTAACATGTTTTAAACCTGTCTGCGTCACATAGCTGTATTCTGACATTTGACATTTCAGCTGATTGTTATAGTTGCGAAACACTAGCAGTAAATGAAACAAAATAGATGACAGTTGATTTGTGATTGTGTTGAGCTCTGTGTTTGTGCACCTCTGTTAATTAAAGACGCACAATTTGAGGTTTTGTGCTCTCTGCGGTTTTCATTATGGACCAATCTGTGTGCTCAAATGTGGAGAAAAGCCTGAAAGACTGGAAACTGCTCCACTCACTCAGACATAAAACAAGGGCACAGAGCTGATCCTTTCAGGGACCGAAATATTTTTGTATAGAAAACTTTTTTCTTTTTTTTTTTATTGCTCAATGCTTAGGCTGGCAGGGGGTCAAATCATGTTACCCATTAACCCTGATTACAGTGCAGTTGTGAGAGGAGGAATGATTACAGCAACAACATAGTGTATAGATGGCATGTAAATTGTATTGGGACAGGGGAACAAAATGTACCTATTGTTTAAGAAGAAGGAAACACATCTTCATTTATGCAAAGCCTGCACCTTTCAGCAGTGTAACAGAGAGCCAGTGAATGAGTGATTCACTGCCAGCTACTATGGACATATGAAATAACCCGAACTGTTAATAAAATAACTTAGTTGGAAGCAACTCTTTCTTTTCTGGAAGCTCCCTCTCCTCCTACACCATGTGCATGCAGGTGAGAGAGAGACTGAGCTGCTGTTTACTACAAAGACGCTGTGCAGTGTGTGATTAAAATCACTCAGAACATAATCGGTACCAATCTATTCAGCAGTACAGTGTTGGTGACATGAGGTGCCTACACAAAGCTCAAACACCCACTCCAGCCACAGCCTGTTCACTCTGCTGCCGTCTGTCATACCAACAGACAACAGACTGTGAGACTCATCACTTCATCCTATGCTCTCCAAAACTCCTTTCAGACCAAGCTCTAACCAGGTTTATTACCTCATCCATTCTACAAAAAGTAGTTTCATTTTTATTACTTTTTTAACATAAAGGGACTACGAACTACATTTCATTATTCCACCTTGTGGAATGATAGGTTTATTAATAAATTCATCATAAAACTGTTATGTTAGTTGTGAGGCCATTTTACTCATTCAAATTGTTTGTACTTTGTACTAATTGTCAGACTTTGAAGATGTTCTTGTGAGTAGGGCTGGGCAATTAATTGAAAAATAATCGAAACCAACATTTAGAAACTAATGGACTTAATCTTGCTCATGTCAATTAATGGTGGTGTTCACTGTTACCATGACAGTAAAGGTTGCATATCTTTAAGGAGTTTGAAAACTTGTCTTCAGTGATCATTTGAACCCAAACCATGATCTTTACATAGTTCTAATCAAGTAAACTAGACATTAACCACAGCGTCACATCTTAAAACATCTTTATTTTCACTCCCTAAAGATACTCATGTGTGAGGGCAGCAGTGGAAAATACCAAACTAAAGAAACTGTGAAAATACATCATTGTTCATCAAGGGTGGAGATAATCGTTCATTAATCGTAATTGAGGTTAAAAGTTCAATTAATTGTGATTTTCATTTTTGCCATAATCGCCCAGCCCTACTTGTGAGTACTGAGAATAGCAACCCTCAGGTTTAACATTGCTTAATCAGGTTAAATAACCACATCATAATGTAATGTGTGTTTAGGCTATTTCATTTACATAAACTGTTTGTCCTTGAAGATGGCCTAGTAGCCTGCAATCTACTACTATTTTAGACTACATAATGTTTTTATGAATACATTTTTCTAATGACCTGTCCTGATCTACCCAGTTATACTGTTCTTGTTGCATTCTTGTTTGTTTTTTTAAAGCTCCTTCAATCTAACTAATCTACACTAGTGCAGGTGGTAATCCAAGAGTTTAGGTGGTGTAGAAATGCAGGAAATGTGTTTTAAATTACAATTACTACCACCAACGATGTATCTTTCCAAGTTTGTTCAACCCTGTTTAAAACCAGGCAACCATGGTGAGGTCACGTATCTTTCTAATCCTATGTTTTAAAGTCTGTGTAAAGTAAGAATAAATATGTGTTCTGAGTTTGACATACCACAGAAAAGTGTGTTGTTAACCACCCTGCCAAATTTGAATAGTTAAAAAAAATCGCTAAATATATGAAATTAGGCTTCAAAGTTGTGTAAAACTCAGCCTCTTTCTCTGCTACCAAACGCTGTGGGAGTGCCCTCCGAGTTCGCTGAAACCCCGCCCCCTACCAAGTGTCACATGTCAATCAAAGTGACCACCTCTACCAGAAACATGGACGCTACGTCTGAAAGCTTTCTGCTGCTAACTCAGCTGCTAGCTCGGCAACTAACTCGGCTGCTAGCTCGGCAGCTAACTCAGCTAACTGGCTAACTGTAGACTATAGTAGTAGCGTTTCTTTTATACAGTCTATGAGTAGTAGTAGTGGTGTGTGCTGAATGTATTTATACTAAGGCTGTCAAACAATTAACTTTTTTAATCGCGATTAATCGCAGAATTTCCATAGTTAATCGCAATTAATCGCATTTTGAATTGCATGTTTAACCCTTAAACAGGCAGCGTGCACCAGGAGATACAGACTCTTTAACATCCTGTTGAAGCTTGTGGTAGGTCTATACTTTGATAGAATTTATAAAAATCAGTTTAGAAACTAGTATGTGTGATATTAATGACCAGAATGTATCACTTTTCTATGTTAAATAACACATTTAAGTGTTTTTATTATTATCACAATTTTATACCTTAATAAGGGCAACGCATCCTGGTGGAGATACAACTCATAAAATCCAAAATATTTTAACGAACTGGACACGTTACTGTTTTGTGTTATAAAATTTGAGAGTTTAAGCCAGTTTCTGTTCTGTTCAGTTAAAGTGCTGTTTTTCCCGAGTGTCTGTGAATGGCTCTTGAGAGTGAGACTTGCAGCTAGGTGCAGGTGTGTTGTTGTTGTTAGCCTCTGAGAAGAAGACGGCAGCACGTGTGTGGCTAAGGAGCTACTACATTAGGTTTTGTTGTTTTGGCGTTGGCTACGGCCCACAGTAGCCTGTGTAATAAAAAGGAATAAAGAGCCAGCTAAACCGGCTAACGTCTCTGTGTTTATTGAGGGACGTTACAATATATTAAAAATATGAGTGGAAATATTTTACTTTAGGTGCAAATGACATAACTAGTAACATAAAATTATGTTTTCTTACATCTCATTTTCTATCCCTGCCTGTTGAAGGGTTTATATCCTCTTATTTTACATTTCAAGGCAGTTTTAAGCCCATAATGTAAAGCATTTCTTACCAGAGTGTCTTAACTGGGAATCGATCACGGCTCTGCTACGACTCCCACACTCCAAAACGCTTGGCTGCACCTGGGTGTTTAGCGTGGAGGCGCTAACTCAAACTCGACGTACTCCGGTGGTAGTTAAACTCCGTTTGGCACAGGTTGCATTTTACTTTTGACTTGTCAACTGAACCGTCTGGAAGTTTTTTAAAGTTAAACAAGCCGTTCAAAAGTCCAGTAGCTCTCTTACTTTCCATCAGCGCGGTAGGTTTACTGCAGGAGGCCGCTTCAAAGCATAGCGCTACAGCTAAAGGAGCCGTCTACGGGTGAGTAGAAGGGACAAAAAGGCTTGCAAAATTAAAACGCGATTAAAAAAAATGAACGCGTTATGGATTGCATTAATGTAATCGCGATTAACGCGTTAATGCTGACAGCCCTAATTTATACCTCTACAGTAGCAGGGGCGGGTTTATGCTATCACCGCCGCGTTTTCAGACCCGCCCACTAAATCCTGAACACAGAAATCTTGAAACACAGTTTGTGAAGCCTAGCTCCACAATTCAAATCTAAATGGTTGAAATGCTTTTTACACATTTTTTAGAAATACATTTATGACCTATTTAATGTGTTTAGAAGAAAATGTCTGAATTCACTTTACACAGTCTTTAAAGAAAAATGTGTGTAATATCTGTTTATATCAAAATGTTACCAAATACACACAATTAAGCAAAAAGAAAAAGTGCTATGAAAAAGACTTCATAAGTTTCATGAAACTAGATTTATTTTGAAATATTTGAAATGTTCCATTGTTATTGGTGGAGGACATTATACTGGCTTCATCACCAGTTCTACCTAATCCAACCAATCTAGACTACAACACAATGTATGTGGAGTGCTACAGGTAGCTGCCCCCATGCTACATGCTGAGCTAATATGAGTAATATAACTGTAAAATGGAACAAAAGACTTCCTGAAGGCAGTAACATTAAACTGTAGGTCAACACCCTTTCTGTTGTTAAGTACAATGAGTTAGAAACAAGCCTGAGCACAGTCATGCACTTAACCTCCATTTCACTAAACCAACCCTGACTGAATTGATAGAGAGAGAGAGAGAGAGAGAGAGAGAGAGAGAGAGAGAGAGAGAGAGAGAGAGAGAGAGCTTTAACATTAAGCCAAGTGAATGAAATACAAGCAGTTGTGTACAATACAGCCTGCGGATAGAGGACGTGACATGAGGCATATCTCAGTCAGAGCACAGGACAGCTCTCATGACTGAAACCTACCAAGCTGCTATGACAGCCTGAATGATGCATTAACAGTGTTGTCACAGGGTGAGTCAGCCTCTACACAGTGTGTTTCAGCTTGTGGTTTGGACTGTTGTGACTAGCTCGTTACACACACGATGTGCTCTGGCTGCTTTCCTAACCTGCCAGGCATGTACAGACAAACACACACACACAAACACACACACACACACACACACACACAAACACACTCAAACAGTGTTATTATGGCTCCATTTAAGATCTGATTATGTTATTAGTGCAATTAGTGTATATGTGTTTACATGCTAAAGAACTTAGTAAACTGGTTATTGTGTTTATTTGATTTTGTACATGTATGCACAGTATCTATCAGTAGGCAGATAGAAGGCAGTAGCCTGTCAGTAAAACCAACACAATGGCTCTTTCTTTCACATTCCCCACCTGACTGTCTGACTGCTCCCTTCACACAGCATGTACACAAACAATGGCATCCATTCACTGCAAATAATTCCATAAGGTTTCACCAAAGTGGGCTATCAGTAACTTTAAAGATAATGTTCATGGCAATTAAACAGAGCAACAATGCTTAACTCCAGAGGATGGTTCATCACCAACGGCAACAAAACGACAACTTGTTGTTTTTCTTCCAAGAATGAAGACAATACTTATGACTACAAACTACATGAACAATCAATGCAGTATTCATCACTTTTACAATACAACTCAATTAAACTGCATCATATTCAACTCAGGGATGGAAAACCAAGGCTGCGTCCCAAATCACTCAGTATTTTCTACCTCACACATGATTTACTAAATGTATGCACTATGTAGTGCCCTATAAAACTTCAATCTCTAGATGCTTTGGCATAAAAGATTATAAATCTCTGATGATAAATTGTGATGACAATGGCCTTAGAGAGACATTAAAGGTATAGTGAAGGGGGGTGGATTTCCTTGAAATGAATTCCTAACAGATGTGGCTCAGTATATATAGTGTACACTGTACAGAAAAATATGTCAGTTGACAAATTTATGTTATCTCGTATGTACACTGTATACCTTCTTATTTCCCAGCCTACCGGGTATTTGTGGATGAGTGCATGAGGGAGTGATTTTGGACAGAATAGAGACATCTCTACACCAACCTGCTTGGTTAGTATGAAACCTGATAAGGGTTTTCATGATCACCTGAGGATTATCATACGCTAATAATACTAGTGTCATATTCTTGGGAGTCACAGTCAGGTCATAATTATTAATCCATGTCAGTATTTTGGTCCATGACAGACTGGAACCCCATGAAGCTCAATACCAATATCCATAATGCCCTGAGGATGGATTCCAATGGAAACTCTCCTAAAATGTGATTATTTTCTTCATTTCCTATTGTTCCACAGTGAGACATGGATGTCCACTTGTAGACATTAATAGCTAAATGTAATGGGTAGGTTGCTGTGACACTTACTAAAACTTATTGATGCTCCTCAGAGGATACACCCTCATTTATTTTGGACACTTCCTCTAAACAGAATGGCATTTTTTTAATTTGTTATTTGATTGCCATGGAATTCATGCTCCATGGGCATAAACCATTTGATATGATCACTTGTTGTTTTATTCCAATAACCATTTTCATGATCTTCCATTTTAAACTGTATTAGTTACTTGTATAATATTGTCAGTTTTGTGTCTTATGCCCAAAGGAAGCTTTTATTTCAGTCAGCATTTCATCCTCTTGAATAAATGCACACGCACAGTGCCAACACCAGCAGCAACTGCATCTCACTTTTCCAGGAGGCTGGAATGTTTTCAGTCTTCCATGGTCTTTATCCCAGGTAAGGTGCTGGGTTTCGGTGCTGTTAAATCCCCCATGACTGAGCTGAAAGAGGCTGAAAACCAACACCCTGCTTAAAAACAAGCCTCCACAAAGGCATAGAGAACCAGCTTTTCCCATCAAACCAAACTAACATTCATAGCTGCCAGGGTCAGGTGATACAGTCGGCCAGCAGCATGTCACAGACAGCATGTGGTGTGTGTTCATTGCAGGAAAGTCAAGAAGTCACACACACACTTATTGTACTTCTGTGAAGCTGATCTAGCTGAGCAGGATGAGGCAAAAAAAATGAAAAGATTTCTTCAGAATGTGAGCCAACACTGCTGTGACAGGTGAGAGGTTCTCTACCTCATCGCTGATACACTAGTGTGTGACAGAGAAAGACAACCATGTTGGAAGCTGAAAATCTCTTCACACACACATAATCTTTCACCATGTGCTCCACTTGACTGAGAGGCCTGGCAGGACTGAAGCCATTTTAAACGTCACATAGAACAAATCTCCACAGTACATAGAGTCCAGGAATTATATATATAATTATATACCGGGAATTATACAGCTCTCCAAAACAAATATAGCTTTACTGTCCTGAAGCCTCATTAAGCAATAATTTTGGTCATAATATAAACTCAACAAACAGTGCTTACATCTCCCTTCCAGCTGTGTAGTAGAATGTAATATCACTGATGCAGTCTTTAAACACTGAGGGAGGTCAAAGGTCCAGAACTTCCTTTCTTGTTTCCTTCAGGCAAAATTTTAGAATATTGGCTTTTAAAAACTCAATTAGTATTAGTACTCTGCAGTTGCATGTACTAATGTATCAGTATTTCTTATTTCAGCTGCCTTTCAGACATACTTCTATCTGGAAATCTGCACCTTGATGTCAATATTCCTTGGTTTCCTTTCCATTTGGAGGAGAACATCAGACATTCAGCCAGATAGTCAGTTATTCTACATAGGAGGAAGTAATGGAGTGAGTGAGATATGAGTCTTCATCACTGTGAGTTAGTCATATCAAGTGATATCTGACACATTTACAGTCTGTTTAGCATCAAATTCCCTCTTAGTGTTTCCTGTTGAACTGTGGTGGAAGTATGGGAACAAAAAGACTTTGCTACTAAAAACACTGTAACATTGAAACATAGAAGATGAAGATTTGACTCATTTGGATGCTGAAGCTTCATATTAACATCACTTCCATTGTAAGTGCATTATGAAGGGTGGCTGGGAACCACTAGTCCGGGGTTATGGTTAACTCTATCCCCTTAATGGTTAACCAAAGTAGTTCAAACATGACCAAAACTAACACATATGTTGTTTGTTTGTCTTCAAACCAAACCGGAAGCTAAATCAAAATGCCAGAATGAACATGGGAAGCATAATGATGAAAAGGCGAAAAAGAAAACTCCTTCTCCAGACACCAGGGGCTTTACTCCACCAACAGCAATTTGACAGTCAAAGGGCAAGTTTTCTTTCTTTCTATATGGTCAACCAAACCACACTCACATGTTATCTGCAACCAGATGCATGAGATGAAAAGTAGGACATTGTTTGGTGCAAAAGGGGAATAAATTACAACTCCGAAAAGGTCAGAGCCTAGAGACTAAAAGTCTCTAGGTTCCAAACCTAGAGACACATATTGGGTTCTTTTTTGTTTGTTTGTTTTGACTAATATTCCATTCATGACGCATGCAAAGAAAGAAAGAAGAAAGAACTTGCATGTGGTTTCCACATCTAGGAATGTTAATGTAATTTCGACATGTTTGAACACAGTCATCTAAATGTGCTGTATCAGTAATTACATACTCCAGACATGTTAATTGTATCCTCTGATCAGTGTTTAAGATGTGATTGTTTTTCTAATGTAAATGGCTACACAGCACTTACACACCAACACGCAGCCACTTGTTATTTTGCCAATAAGCTTGCACAGGCAGGATAACAAGTCAGATAGTTATGTTCTCCTGTAGAAAAATACATTTTGAAGGTGCAGTCATATGAGAGGATCAGTTAAAGTTTAACATTTACCTTCATCACTTCATCATTTTCTTTATGAGAGTGAGATGTAAGTGAGGAGTTGGTGTCAGTCCAAAGTTCAAAAACACACCTAGCAGCACATATCCAGTTTGTTTAATCCATACAAGCACCTGATAAAACCTGCTGTAACCTGCAATACTCCCCCTAAGATGTCCATTTTTACGTGCCTCTTTGTGTATGGATTACACAAATATGATACATGTTAATGACTAAGCTTTAGAGGTTTCGGTCAGGTCATTTTCTTACTTCAGACTAGCCATTTCCTTGTTTCTGGTCTTTATGCTAAGCTAGGCTAACCACCTTCTGCTCGTGATTCTCAACTGAATAATCTATTCTTTAAATCCTGTGATGGATCTTTGCATGTGCACCTTTACTCAGTAAACCTGTGTCCATGTGCTCTACATGTTATGTCTAGTAGTGGTTACTTGTAGTAAGTGGTTCACTTACAGTTGCATGATGTGTGAAATGTAGAGACTTATAAAGAGCCAGTTTGTGTTGCATACAGTTCATACAGTCACAGTGAGTGTGCACAGTCCTATCAGCACCAAATAAATATCTGTTTGTTTTATTCCCTGATTTGACAGTCTGTGTGGAGAACATGGCACTAAACCTGCCTGAAGTAGAGTTAGTGAAAGGCTAAATGAGATTTACTGTGATTACACGTACTGTCTACATTAATATACAACTTCCTCAGTGAGAAGCACCACTCAAAACCTTCTGCCTGCAGTCAAGGAAAACAATCTACAGAACATACTGTAAAACAGTCATTTTGACGGCATTAAACTAGTTATTTTACCCCATGTGTCTGCTTCCTAACTAACACATCTACTAGCAATATTTCATTCTCAATGTGATTCAAATGAACTTGTTTGTACTGCATGTTTTTATACCTGTTCACACACACTCATAGGTGTAGCAACAAGTCTGGACATGGGTTTGTTATCAGAATAAATGAGAGAATTAGTTATTGTGCTTTATGTGCTAATTAAACCTCTGTATTGTTAATTTACTAACTAAAAAGAGACCAGATACTTTACAATATGTCATTTAGCAAGCAAAACTCCAGCTAGTGGTAAAGAATTTGTATTTTTACTAGAGTGCAGGGTTTTACTGCCTCACTGTATGACTAATGGTGATACTTTTCTAGCTGTTTTTAGTAGAATATTAACTGGAATTAAAAATTGACTAAACATTTGTTTTTACCCCAAAAACTTACAGAAATGGTGAAATACTTTTAAAGGCATTAATTAGTGTCTACGTTCTGACTTTGCAAGACCCAGTGGTTTCCAACCCTAACCCTAACCCTTTTAATGTGTGTAGTTGGCTCACATTTCAGATGTCTATGAGTTGTTAACAGCTCCACCAAATACTGATTTTTCCCTTTAAACTTCTCACATGCTTTCATTTCAATAAATGTTCAAATGATCCAATATTTCAGCAAAAATCAATGATTAGAGAAAAAGTCAAAAAACTGAAAACACATTTGTGTATCAGAACCATTAATCATCTCACCAGCCCTCACATTTATCTGCTGACCCTTTGGATGGGCCCCACCCCTAGGTTGGGAACCACTGGACTAAACTAGCTAACTGTATATAAAGTAGTGTAAATTAGCTAACTGTATATAAAGTAGTATAAACTAACTAACTGCATATAAAGTAGTATAAACTAACTAACTGCATATAAAGTAGTATAAACTAACTAACTGTATATAAAGTAGTATAAACTAGCTAACTGTATATAAAGTAGTGTAAATTAGCTAACTGTATATAAAGTAGTGTAAACTAGCTAACTGTATACAAAGTAGTATAAACTAGCTAACTGTATATAAAGTAGTATAAACTAACTTACTGTATATAAAGTAGTATAAACTAGCTAACTGTATATAAAGTAGTGTAAACTACGGTAACTAACTGTATATAAAGTAGTATAAACTAGCTAACTGTATATAAAGTAGTGTAAACTACGGTAACTAACTGTATATAAAGTAGTATAAACTAGCTAACTGTATATAAAGTAGTATAAACTAGCTAACTGTATATAAAGTAGTATAAACTAACTAACTGCATATAAAGTAGTATAAACTAACTAACTGTATATAAAGTAGTGTAAACTAGCTAACTGTATATAAAGTAGTATAAACTAGCTAACTGTATATAAAGTAGTATAAACTAACTAACTGTATATAAAGTAGTGTAAACTAGCTAACTGTATATAAAGTAGTATAAACTAACTTACTGTATATAAAGTAGTATAAACTAGCTAACTGTATATAAAGTAGTGTAAACTACGGTAACTAACTGTATATAAAGTAGAGTAAACTAGCTAACTGTATATAAAGTAGTGTAAACTAGCTAACTGTATATATAGTAGTGTAAACTAGCTAACTGTATATAAAGTAGTGTAAACTAGCTCCACCTCCAGCAGCTACAACAGAAACATGCTGCTCTAACACTGATGCTTCACTATTAATAATCTAATGATGTCATATATAAAAATAAATCACTACTTTTACTGTAATACTGCATACTACATCACTCATAATACTGCAGTACTTTTACTCTAATACTGCATACTACATCACTCATAATACTGCAGTACTTTTACTGTAATACTGCATACTACATCACTTGTAATACTGCAGTACTTTTACTCTAATACTGCATACTACATCACTTGTAATACTGCAGTACTTTTACTGTAATACTGCAGTACTTTTACTGTAATAGTGCATACTACATCAAGCTCATTATACTGCAGTACTTTTATTGTAATACTGCATACTACATCAAGCTCATTATACTGCAGTACTTTTACTGCAATACTTGCAAAATCACCTCAAAGACCTTTGACAAATTCTTTGAGGATCCATAAAACCTCTAAAATAATTGTGTGAGGCCCATCTGACACCGTTCAGTGCCCTCTGTAACAAGGAAGTACAGTACTTACTGAAAACGCATCTGCGTCAAATACCCCCAAAGTACCTATTGTTGGAACCTGGTGGGTGGTGTCTGTACAGGTCCACAGAGCTTAAACGCAGTGCTCTGAGGCAACCAACATGTAGAATATGACACACCCTTTGCATGAAGAAAGTGTGTGTATGCATGTTTGTGGTTCAGAGTGAATCCCAGACATGACATGTGCTTCATACTGCAGCTGAAACAGATGTAGTCTGAGGTCATTACGGAAATAACTTGCTCTCTGTCTCCTCAGCAGGTGTCGCCTAAGTTCCCCTGCTTCCTTCCACCTCTGTGTGTGTGTGTGTGTGTGTGTGTGTGTGTGTGTGTGTGTGTGTGTGTGTGTGTGTGTGTGTGTGTGTGTGTGTGTGTGCTGTTGTTGTCAGTGTCTGAGAAGACCTTTCAGGATGTCCTTTTACAGACAACAACCTGCCACCCACGCACAATCCACAAGCTACTGTATACTCTACTGTTACTTTATACATGTGCACTCACTTTTGCTTCACTTTTGTAAAACATGTTTCAAGTTCATAGGCATATGTTGTTTTCTGAGATTTCATGTGAAATTACATGTGTGAAAAAGTCAATTTTACATTTAATATCACATGTAAAATACCATTTAACGTGGTGACGAGGTGATATAGACACGTGTTGTGTTTTCATACAATAATTCACATATGAAAGAACTTACATGTAAAAACAGCTGTTTCACCTATCACATGTAAAGCACCATTTCTTTTGTGATTTATTCACATCACCGTATATAGGTGCAGGTGATTATCAGAGAGCATACATGCACAATGATATTCTATCATATTTTATAAGCACTTTTTTAGATATTTATTAAAAATGTCCATGTGACATTTCACATCTGGAATCATGTATATTGCATTTAAAATATAATACATATAATATATGTGTAATGTATAATATAATAAAATATATTTTTACATGCTTTTTTGTATTACATACAAACAAGCTTGGATGAATCCTAAACATGAAAATAAACAACATCTTTATTATGACTGCACAACAATTGTCTAACTTTAAGCATATTAGTGTTTGATATGTGAAATATTCAGCGTAACATCCTCCTGATAAGACTGGAGTGATGCCAGAGCCATTTATATCAACACAGTCGTTGTGTACTGTTAGCAAAATGCTGATTTCATGTTAAAATGACACTTCGTGCATGATGTTTTTGCTGTCATCATTCTTGGTTAGATCTATCTCTAAAAATCATACCTGCTCCACTCACACTCATCCAGCTCTGATATGGTAAACATGACTTATCAAACAACAATCCACTAACTGAACAGAAAAACCTCAACCTCAACCTGAACTGAATAATCCATGTCAAATAAAGTTTTACTGTTCCTTGGTCTACTAAGACTCCACTTCAGGGGGACATGTTGGCACAAAGATAGTCAAATATGCACACTGATCACAAAGTAAAGCTGCTGTTTGTTTTCAGCCTTCCAAATCCTGCATGGGCTGATGCCTTAAAGCCAGCTGAACCAAAACCTACTGCAGTTTGATGTTAAACATGTGAAACCTGCAGATAAAGCAACACACTGTACATACAATTAGTCAGTTTGTGACTTACCTGTTGAAATCCCAGACTCTCTCCCTGTGCCCGTAAGTGGTTAGGTCCAAGCGGCAAAATGCTTCAGACACCACCCACCTTCCATCTACAACATGTTACAGGTTGCTACTAAGTTATAGGGAGGAGGGAAAAGAAATTTCCAGCTCCTCCCCTCATACTGAGAGCAAAGTTCAACTTCCTGGTTTGCAGGATAGTGGGAAGACCGTCCACGGGTTGATACAAGTGCTGAGGAAAGACGCAGTGAAAGGAAAGGAGTGGGATGTTCACCATAGCGGTTATAGTACACCTAGCTGGCTCAGGGACAGCACAGAGGAGACAAAGAAACTGGTTCTGCAACTTTTCAAGCAGATCACGTCAGAGCTGTCTGAGTTTTGAATGAATGAATGAATGAATAAATGAGTGAATGAATGAATACATGAGTGAATAAATGAGTGAATGAATGAATGAATGAATACATGAGTGAATAAATGAGTGAATGAATGAATACATGAGTGAATAAATGAGTGAATGAATGAATGAATGTACTTAATCTACTTACACAGGCGGAAGAAGTGCCATTATACAGTTCTTTTCACATCTTTTTACATTGTCAAAATGTGAAAACCTTTCATTGCAACAATATTTGATAATGCAGCAATGTTTGTAGCAACAATTGCAACACTGCAGTAAATGCTATTTTAAAGGTGCAATTGATTTATAACTCAGTTTATTTGTTTCTTATTTGTTTATATGATGTTGCTTGATTATATGGAATTTTTTGGGTAAGTTATCAGATTGTTGTTACGGCCCTTGGCCGTTTGTATGGTTTCTCCCCTTCCTCTGTGTGTATGTGCTCCGTTCCGAGGTTTCCGGTGGACCAGTGAAGCAGACCGTTGGCGGCTGATGGATGAGGCTGATTGGTGCGGGCGTCTCCAATCAGCGTGCGACAGCTTTAAAAGCCTGGCGTGCCCTCCAGACGCCGGCAGACACCTCAGTAGCAGAAATAGTAGTAGTAGTATTAGTGGTAGTTCTCCGAATAATAGCTTGTGTTTTGGTTACCCAGATTTGGGCCAGGGTAAGATTAGTTCTTTATTTCTTTCTTATTTGTGTCACTGTGTTTTCTGGTTAGGTTTAGGGGTGCTGATTACTTGTATTTCTGTTTGGTATAGCGTTAGTGCAGTTAGTTAGGTTTTTGGTTTAGGATGTTTTATTCCAAAATAGGCTGCAATTTGGACTAGCTCATCCTTCCTACAGCTGTTGAAGCTCTCATACGACGGTTTTGCCAGAAACAAACTTAAATCGAACCCGGACGCCATACTCACGGGCGATAAAAACCACAATGTCAAAATAAAATAAATAAATACGCAATCCCAGGACCCCTTTAACGGGTGTAAAATCCCGGACGAGCCCCCACGTATGTTACAAACCCAGCTCGATGGGGAAAAGGGAAAGTAACAAACACAACCGATGGAAACTGGTTGTAAAATAAAAGAGATATTTATTATAAGAAATTAGGACAATGTGGAATTTAATACAAAAACCAACAGAAAAGGGCTTGCCAGGTGCTGATAAATCAATAACAAAATATAACAAAAAGAGGACTCCTTACAAATAAAAATGGAGCTAACTGTCTCAAGTTTTTAGAGAATAATAAACAACAAATCAAATATGCCTAAACCAAAAACTTAACTAACTGCACTAACGCTATACCAAACAGAAATACAAGTAATCAGCACCCCTAAACCTAACCAGAAAACACAGTGACACAAATAAGAAAGAAATAAAGAACTAATCTTACCCTGGCCCAAATCTGGGTAACCAAAACACAAGCTATTATTCGGAGAACTACCACTAATACTACTACTACTATTTCTGCTACTGAGGTGTCTGCCGGCGTCTGGAGGGCACGCCAGGCTTTTAAAGCTGTCGCACGCTGATTGGAGACGCCCGCACCAATCAGCCTCATCCATCAGCCGCCAACGGTCTGCTTCACTGGTCCACCGGAAACCTCGGAACGGAGCACATACACACAGAGGAAGGGGAGAAACCATACAAACGGCCAAGGGCCGTAACAATTGTATTGTTGTATTACCTTCACAGTTTAAAGGGAAACACTGATTTTACACATTAAGTGTGTTTGTTAATCTGTACAGTCGAGTTGATTGAATTGAGTTGAGCTGCATTTTGGGTAATGTGGGCACCATGTTTTGACAAAGAAGTAGACTGTGTGGAGTACTGCTTTGATTCAAATTCTTTAATAATATTGCTCTGATTTTATAATCTTTTCTGGTAATTTATCAGATTGTATTACCTGCTGGAGAAGTGAAACATTTTGACTACAGCACAACCAATAAATTAATTAATAATTTATCACAGACATATTAATAGAGGCATGTACAATGGGCAGTGCATAACATAAATGTCGGTACAGAAATGTTGTTCCGTCTGTCAGTCCGTCTGTGCGTTCACCTTTCATCAACCCCCTCCATGGTTCAGGGAGCCATTGCATGTGGCATTTCATTTCATGTCAAGTTCAATTTCTATTCATCAATGGTGAATAAATAGTCTGCAGTTAAACTTTACATTTGGGACTCTGGAGCTACTGGGACTATTGTTTTAGCCTGTGACGTATATGTGTAGAGACGCCGTACATAGGGGTGTGAACGACGGGAGGAGAAGACCACAACGAGAGGAGACATTTATCCATGGTCACGGACATTTTTAATATTCCTAACAAGAGCTAATCACTGTTGGAAAATACTGGCGAAAGTTGCTACAGTTTGTTAGCTACTCACCCATACAGCCTTCCATATAATTATCCTTCCACGATATGAATTCACGCATTATGTTCCTCTTTGTTTCAAGGTTAAGATCCTTTTTGTTCCACAGATAATAAAAAAATGATTTATGAATGAGGGTCCGGGATCACATTGTTACCACGAATACACGCGCTGCGGACACACACATACACACAAACACACACACACACACACACAGACAGTTCTGGCAGTAGTATTTTTTTGGTAGTTGGATAATGCTGGAAGTACAGTTATTGTTGATCTTCATTTTTTATGAGAGGCTGCATTTATGTTGGTTGCCACTAAACAGCCAAGCTGCAAAGTAAACAATCACTATATCTATTAAGTTTATATATCTACAATCAACACATTTCCTTTTCAACTGTCTATTAGATTAGGGTGGGACGGGAAGTGTCCACTGAGGTTAAGGTAATGTTTGGGTTTATAAACAACTTCTTCAGCAGAGAGCCAGCAACACAGGTCACCATTTCTGACGGCCACAGATTTTGTTGTAACACCGGTTAAAACAAGGGAAAATATATATTTTTCAGCATAAAATATTACATTTTTCTGAGGTAATGAGTATTCCCTTTTTCCTCTATCACTACTCATTCTTACCAAGATATAGAAAGGATTACTTACATTTTAGTTTTTAACATATGACCTTTTCATGCATTGGGTACACTATATTACAATTTAGTCTGTGTGTCATAGCCTATAAACATTTTTCAGAAATCCCATTATCAATATATATTGACTTTATTAACCAGTGGTGTGTCATCATGCATTATCTCATTTTAAAAAACTGTCTTGACTTTTCAGCAGTGCTGTGAGGACAATTCATGTAAAACATAAACATTGCTGCTTCACTTTCTTACCTACCTGCTAGCATTACCATGCTAATAAAATATCTACCTATCTAACTAATTCATCCCACAGCAACTCAATGACAATTCTCATTTACATACACCATCTCATTCACACATGTCCTTGGTTATGTGGATCTCATTTCAAACAATCTGACACAATTACACTCATAGATTATAATCTACTCAACAGCATAAAAAACACACTTTAATATTTACTTTTCAGCTGAGCGACGTGAGAACCATCGCCAGTGAAAGAGACAAAAGAGGTCATTGGAGCCACCTCAGGTTACAGGTACTCATACATTCTGATTATCCCAGCTGATTCAGCCCACAGTAACAACACTAACAATGATAATTTACATACACAATCTTCACACATGGCCTAACTAAGCTTGGTTGTGTGGTTCTCATTTCAAACTACTAACTGACTCAACTACACTCATAGATTATCATTTAGTCAACTGCATAAAAGCCACATTTGAAATATTTACTTTTCAGCTGAGCGACGTGAGGACAGTCAGCAGCAAATGAGACTGAAGAGATCATTGGAGACACCTGCAGCTACAGGTGCTCATACTACTCATACTAAATGAACCCTTTCAGACATTTGCCCGTAGCCAACATGTGGCTCCCGGTTATGTATATCTAATTTCAGACAACATTCTGACTTTTAAGGTCAACGATGAATGGCAGCTCAGCAGTAGGGAACAACAGACAAAACCAGAAAGAGGAATCAAAACTTGAGAAGAGCATAGACAGCTCCACACCAAGTCACACATGCAGTTCCATTTGATACATCTCACATGGCTTTAGTCTGCATTTCCTGCACTGCTGTTATGTTCCCTTGGGAGACATATAATTGTATGTATTACATAAATTCTATATAGAAATGTACATATCTTCTGTCAACAATCCCTAGGCACAGGTGTGTTTGGTACACATACTTACTGTGACCTTCTTATACAAATATACATTCTTCTCACTGCTTTAATCTATGAGTGTGTGTCTTTTGGCAAGTAAACATGCTGTAGCGCATTGTTCTAGTATATACTAGAACATATAAAATTGTTGGGTAAAACTGAGTTCATCCTGTTTGAAACTAAGAGGAAGCTGTCAAAGCACAAACACATTTTTTGTAATGGATCTGAAATTGTATCTCAGACACATGGAGAAATATTAGATGAGTTACTCTCCTGTGAATCTGTTGTTGTTACAACTACCGTAAGTATGCCAGCAAACTCCAGTTCCAGTTTCATAGAACAGGCTTTGGACTTTTCTGTTAAGAAACGTAGCGTGTCATCATACAGTGTCATTTTGATTATGGCTGCTCTCATTGTTTTATTTAAAAACTAACAGTAGATGATGAAAAATGATATCCATCCACCCATCCATGCT
Source organism: Scomber japonicus (assembly GCF_027409825.1). Lineage (NCBI taxonomy): Eukaryota > Metazoa > Chordata > Actinopteri > Scombriformes > Scombridae > Scomber > Scomber japonicus. Next base: position 2,101,268 of record NC_070581.1, read on the forward strand.
TATCTGGGACCAGCTCACTGTGGCACTAGACTGAATAAGGAAAATACCATTTTTGCTATTTATTACATGCAATCCCTCAAACCTATGTTGGTAATGAATTTAGAAAGATAAAACAGCTGCCAGTACAGCTCACAGTACAACAATAGCTACATCATACACTACATGGACAAACGTATTGGGACACCTGGCCACTACACCCACAGGAGCTTTGAAGACATCCCATTTAAATACACAGGCATTCATATGGAGTTGATCTCCCCTTTGCAGCTTTACTCCTCAGGGAAGGCTTTCCACCAAAAGAATGCCATCAATTTATCATTATGTGATTCGTCAAATATTTGTCAACTGTCAAATGTCAGTATCAGTAATAGTAGTTGTCATCAGTAGTTGTTAGTAATAATCTGAAAAATCCTTCATTTTGGATTCTGGTCAGAGAGCTGGGGTTGTGTTGGGGGATCTAGTGTCCTTCATTTTCTAAAGCCTGGAGACAATGTGTTCTTCAAATGAATAACCAGGCAACTGAATTATTCTTAATTTGTACTATATTTACATATCAGTCTGTTGACCAAATTAACTCAGAATAAAGAATGAATATTAAATTAGCACCAAACATAAGGAAATTTGAATATGTATTAATAATAAATACACAAAAACTGGTTCTGAGATGATGGTCAGTTTCTTTTCACATACCCGTATTGAATATAATTTATTCAATTATTGAATATAATTTAATCAACAAGCAGACAAAACATATTCAGAACAGGGATGAACCTGGAGATAATACTCAGAGCAAACAATTAAGAAAATAGTATATACATTAAAGGTTGTCATTGAATAATACCACAAAAAAGCTGCATAAAATAAGTGTTGAGGATACAACATAGATTTGTAAGTTTGCATTGTCATGAGAAATACATGTGTGTGTGTGTGTGTGTGTGTGTGTGTGTGTGTGTGTGTGTGTGTGTGTGTGTGTGTATTGCTGAGCAGGGCTCAGTCAAACAAAACAAATCCTACTAAAATAAAAGTACTGCAGTATTATGAACTTGATGTAGTATGCAGTATTACAGTAAAAGTACTGCAGTATTATGAGTGATGTAGTATGCAGTATTACAGTAAAAGTACTGCAGTATTATGAGTGATGCAGTATGCAGTATTACAGTAAAAGTACTGCAGTATTATAGTGATGTAGTATGCAGTATTACAGTAAAAGTACTGCAGTATTATGAGTGATGTAGTATGCAGTATTACAGTAAAAGTACTGCAGTATTATGAGTGATGTAGTATGCAGTATTACAGTAAAAGTACTGCAGTATTATGAGTGATGTAGTATGCAGTATTACAGTAAACGTACTGCAGTATTATGAGTGATATAATAACAAGAATAATAATAATAATAAATGTAAATTTTATAGCCCTTTACATTTCAGCAATCTCAAAGTGCTACAGAGCAGAAAATAAAAAAGGTTAAAAGGAAAACATATAAAAGACACTTAGTAAAATGCTTTAGTAAAAAGATAAGTTTTTATATCTCTTTTAAAAACATCTGCAGTATTATTTAGACCCTTTTTATGGGCTCCAGCACCCCTACATTTGATCTAAGCACCCCTAAAAATAAATAAATTATATTGTATTTTTTTTAACACTTCATATTCTGATTTTTAACACAATTTTTATTAGACTACCAATGGTTTCATCTTTAACAATTTGTTGTATTTTAAAAGCTTGTTATATTATCCATTGTGTCAAATCTGCATCTGAAAAGTAACTAAAGCTGTCAGATAAATGTAGTGGAGTAGAAAGTACAATATTTCCCTCTGAGATGTAGTGCAGTGGAAACATGGAATGAAGAGTATAGCACAAGTACGTCTAAATTGTACTTAAGTACAGTTACGTAAATGTATTTAGTTACTCTCCACACAGGCTGGGCTTAACCTTGTTTATAAAACTCTGCTCTCATATATTATGTAGCAGAGTGTTGGCTTGTAATGCCTCCACCTGCCAGGAGGTGGCACTGTGTCAGTTCTGACCATAGACTGTACAGTCTGATCACACAACATCAACTTCCATGTTTCCTGGCTGTGGCTCCTGCTGTAGCTCCGTGAAGCTGTCAAACAACTGTCCACTACCAGGAGATATGAGCGTATATTCTTACCGTTCAGGATACAGAGAGTCAGGATAACACCGCGCAGTTACAGTTTCTCTGGTTATGTTTCACAGCATCGCGGCTAATTGAATGCTATCTGACCTAGCATTTAGCGTTAGCACTTTGTATGCTACAAGTCTAATGAGTGTTTTATTGGACTGACATGCTGTTTCGTGGATGCAGACATAAGTGATCGATCTAAACAGCTCTCAGTGGAGATAAACATGTCATCATGAAGTGTGTAACTTGATGTGTTCTCTGATATTAGCTTACAATGCCTCTTGCTCCTGCTAACCAGTCTCAGTTGATTCGGTCCAGTCAGAAGGATGAATATTATCAAACGTATCTGAGGAACAACGCCAACGAAGCTTTCCAGACACTTGCTGGTAAGTTTGTTCAGAATGAACACGCTTGTCTTCTTTAACTTCACTCCAGCATGTAGCTTAGTTTTAGGAGCACTTTCTTAATCTGATATTTACACAACTCATCCCAAATATTAACAATCGGGACCGCCTTCAGCCATCAGCAGAGAATCTGCCTTTTGAAAAAAGGAAAAATCCCTCAGTCATGTTCTATGCTTCATTGTTGTGCGCGTTGTTGCCCCCTGTGGCCAGAGGACAAGCTACACTTTGAAGCAGTAGATGAGTTTTGTTGTTTAAAAAAAGAAGCTCCTTTGTATGTTAAACTGGTAAAAGCAACCGTCTGTGTAGGAAATTCAGCACTTGTTCTATTTAAGTTTGTTGAACTTTTTTTTCTTTCTTGAAGGATCCAAAAGATGGTTGGACTGGAGGAAAGAGATAGAGCTGCTGTCAGACATTGCATACTATGGTTTAACCACATTCTCAGGTAGCTAACTAAACCAACATGAAATTTAACTTAACTTTTCATCTTATTATTAGAACATCTTGATTTATATTTGTACTGTTCTCTGTGTGTGTTATGTGCTTCATGTACGTTATCACAGTTTAACAGTCAGCCAAACTCAGGTATCACACTTGAGACAGGATCAGAGCGTCTTGCTCCCTTTATGTACTTATTTTTAGTAGAAATACCACGAGTGAAACTGCAAATAAAAGACAATACAAAACCTTAGCGACACGCTGTAAAGAAAACTAATAAACAGTAATAATATTTAAAGAATAGCTAAAAAACGACACGGCACAAATGAGCCGTTTACCTTAACAGTAGGCTGATACACATTGTTGCTAAGCAACACTTACTTTACATCAGCTCTCAAATTACTTTTAACACTTCTTATATGACTTCCTAGTTAATAAACATCAAACATTACAATACTAAACTTATCAAAGTAAACATACATATTATATATTACTTCAAATATCAGATTAACAAACTTACAGCCATTGCTTTCGTGAGTATGAGAAAAGACCATTCAGAGTGACCAGCCGTCTTTCTTACTGCTGGTTGCTACGTTACAGCAAGTATAAACTGTTATGTAGCCTTCAAAATAAAATTCCAGATCGCTGTACAACTATAACTGAGCGTGAGTGTGTGTGTGTGTGTGTGTGTGTGTTTCTTATGCAGAATTTCTTACCATAAATTGAATCTAATACATTCATTAAATCAAGTTATTCAAGTACCTTAAATCATAAAAATTATTCTGAGAGCAGAACAATATTGTTGTCCTCCTCAGGTTACCAAACTCTGGGTGAGGAGTATGTCAACATCATCCAGGTAGACCCCAGTCAACGTCATATCCCCTCCGTGGTCAGACGAGGCCTGTTTGTCCTCTGCCATGCCTTCCTGCCTTACCTGCTGGACAAGGTCCTGATCTGTCTGGAAAACGAGCTGGAAGGCGGACAGGAGCACCGCAGCATCAGACGGACACAGGTGGCGTCTGGACCATGGAGTCTGGAGTCTTGGCTGAGGAGGTGGATGCAGAAGGCAGTTGGGTTGTTGTCAGAGTCTCAGAGGAGAGCGTACCTGCCAGCTGTGTTTGTCCTCCAGCACAGCCTGACACTCCTGCACAGACTCCATGTGGCTCTGTTCTACATCAGCGGCTCCTTCTATCACCTTTCCAAGAGGACGGCTGGTATCAGCTATGTAGGTGATATTTACACATTTAAAATACATCTTTCTATCTACATAGTACTATATTAAAGTCATTTTGTGGTTGCAGCTTCTCTTATGTAAAACATGTTTCTTTTTAAATCATTGTAACCTGATTGTTTGGGTTTTGGGCTTTTGCTAGGACTAAACAAAGATAGTTGTTTTTTTGTTTATTTCGATATGAGTTGATTCCTCAGAAAATTGATCATTAATGAAAACAGTAGTTAATTGTTTCTCCAACATACATATGTAACAATAAAGGAGCAAAACATATTATAATGATTCACGTAAATATAACAACATAAAGATATATTTTATAAATAATAATTTAATGTAAATAAATTTAGATTTAATAAATACATCAAACTCAATTTGAATAATCTACAGGAAAGAAAAAACAGTTCATCAATAATGTAATTTCATAAAATATAAACTAACTAGAGCCTAAGCAATACTGGATTTTTTATGACCTGCTCTATATGAGCATGTCCGCAGTGTCAACAGAAACATGTCAGCATGCTCATATTACTGTATTACTGTGTAACTTGAGAATAACTGCAAGTTCAACTTCTCAAATAGAAGCTAAATGTTCCCCTAAATATAAATAGTTATTTTTTGTTTTTCTCAACTGTTACTCGAGCTGTTTCACCATCTATAATGTTTCCACTGCAGCTCCACCCATTTCCTTTGTGCATTGCATTGTGGGGTAGTAGTGAACATCAAGAACACATATTCTTTAGTATACATACTGATTTTATTGAGTATACTGGACTTTCCACTTGGATCAGATTGTATTATGTTGCACATGTATACATGCATACATGACTTGAGAGCCATCACAGAGATAAAGGAAAATATACTATAATGTGTAGAGATGCACCATTAACTGAACAACAATTAGTACACTTCACAAACAGTGTTAGAAAAGCTGTACATCCCTCCAGGTCCCAGCTAATTATATCCTGTTTTTGTTATTTCCATCTTTTTGACATTTTATGACATTCTTCCAGTTACCACCAGGAGGAAGTTAGTTCACCATTTGTTGAACAGGCAGTGTGTGTATGGGATACACAGCAATGATTCACTCTTTAGAAGAGATGTTGCTGCCCATCCTTCACTGTGTCCTTCAGGAATCATTTGATCTTCATGCAATCTCAGAATATATATCTGTGGCCACATCATATTTATGTTTCTGGATTATATCAATCACTGTTGTATTCTACTTACATTCTTATACTTCCAGGCTGCCAGCTCTGTTGCATTTAGTGCAGATGTGTAGATACATCTGATCGCTGTCTTAAGGATTTATTCCAGCAGGGATGTCTACATTGACTTTATACTGGTGTGTGTGTGTGTGTGTGTGTGTGTGTGTGTGTGTGTAGGTGCGTGTGTCGGGGCCGAGGAGTGACGACGGGACCATCAGGGGCAGCTACAGACTGCTGGGAGCCATGTCCCTCCTCCAGCTGATCATCACTGTGTGTCTGCAGCTGAACAACTTCAGACAGAGACAGAGAGCCAGGCAGGAGTGGAAGCACTACAGGAACCTCAGTGTCAGGTACACATCAGCATGAGCACAAACAGCTGACTGACACCTTATCACAACATGCTGCATAGATTATGTATTAATACCAGGTGGGAATGAGATGTTGTTAGTGAAGGAGAAAGTACAATATACAATGACATTATCTAGTCACAGGTATTGTGTGTGTGTGTGTGTGTGTGTAAAGACATCAATGAGTCACACTGTTGTAATGTGGAACATGCTCCTTCATTACTATCAACACACACACAAATACTCATTAGAGCACCACATGTATATTGATCTGCCACTGACAATAGTCTTAAAGCAGTTTTTTTTTAATGAAACTAAAGCTGCAGCTGAAAGCCACAGACAGGGAAGTGAAGTCAGAGTACTGAGAGCCAGTTAAACAAGTGTTAAAGTCTGTGTAAAGTAATAATAAATATGTGTTCTGAGTTTGACCACCCTGCCAAATTTGAATGATTAAAAAAATCGCCAAATATATGAAATTAGGCTTCAAAGTTGTGTAAAACTCAGCCTCTTTCTCTGCTCCCAAACACTGTGGGAGTGCCCACCGAGTTCATTGAAACCCCGCCCCCTACCAAGTGTCACCTGTCAATCAAAGTCACCACCTCTACCAGAAACATGGACGCTATGTCTAAGAGCTTTCTGCTGTTAACTCAGCTGCTTGCTCAGCGGCTAACTGGGCTGCTAACTCAGCTGCTAGCTCGACGGCTAACTCGGTGGCTAACTCGGCAGCTAGCTCAGCTAACTGGCTAATTGTAGACCAGGGGTCTCCAAACTATTCCACAAAGGGCCATGTGGCTGCAGGTTTTAGTTCCAACCAATCAAGAGCACACCATTTGACCAATCAGCTGTCTGAAGACTGAGATCAGCTGATTAAATGAATCAAGTCTGGTGTGCTCCTGCTTGGTTGGAATGAAAACCTGCTGCCACATGGCCGTTTGTGGAATAGTTTGGAGACCCCTGCTGTAGACTAGTAGTAGTAGTGTGTGCTGAATGTATTTATACCTCTACAGCAGCAGGGGCGGGTTTATGTTAATCACATTTTCAGACCCGCCCACTAAATCCTGAACACAGAAATGTTGAAACACAGTTTGTGAAGCCTAGCTCCACAATTCAAATCTAAATGGTTGAAATGCTTTTTACACATTTTTTAGAAATACATTTATGACCTATTTAATGTGTTTAGAAGAAAATGTCTGAATTCACTTTACACTGTCTTTAAGTTTTTATTAAAGCATTGCAGTAAAAGGCCTGTGGTTGAAGTATGTCTGTGTTCAGTCCTCAGCACACTCAGAGCTCAGGATCCAGAGCCAGCCGCTGTATCCTCTGCCTGGAGGAGAGGAGACACTCCACCTCCACTCCCTGTGGACACCTCTTCTGCTGGGAGTGTATCACAGAGTGGTGCAACACTAAGGTCAGGCTCACATCATGACTGACACATGAACCAGTGGCTCTAAAAAGCAGGCTCACTTAGAAAATAAAATCATTCTCATTAAAGGAATCAGGCTTTGAGCATCTCTGTTTCTTAGATGATTGACATGACATTCTGTCCACGTTAAAGCAGTGTATGCCTGTTATTACTCATCTCAGCAAATATATAGTTAAAGGACAGGTTCACTATTTTTCAGTCCTAACATTGAACACTGAAACATGCTAAAAAGACTGTAAATGTGTCAGATATCACTTGATATGACTAACTCACACTGATGAAGCTCAATAGAAGCTGATCATCTACTTTAAATGAGTGTGTGGACACACTGTGGATACAGTCCTCCATCACTGAAAACACATTTGAAGATCTTTTAATAGTCAGTCAGTATGAACAGGAGGAATGAAAACCTCTTTCACTGTTCATATGGAAACCTGGCTGCTGGTTTAACACACACTTTAAACTTGCAAACGTTTTCTTTAAAGGTGTAGGGCCCCCATACTTAAGTAGCGGCCTTTTGTGGCCCTCGAGCTGTTTTGAAAAGTTTTTTTAATTATTAAAAAAAAAAAAAAAATCGTGCTGGGTGCTCTTATTTTGAACCCGCGCGCCGCGATCTGTACCGGAGTCGCCTAACCAACGAGCACGTGCATCAGTGTGTCTCCCAGGCAATCACACCATATCAGCCCAGGTTTGAAGCATTGGCCAAAGAAAGCAGAGGCCAATTCTCCCATTAAAGGGGACATGTGAGAAATGTGAAATAGTTTGGTAAACAAAGCACAAAAATGGGTTGTCTGAAGGCTATTTGTTTTTTTTTGTTTTTTATCTTGAACAGGGTTATGTTTAGTTTTAGTTATTTATTTTAATATATGCCCAAATTAAAATTATATTTTTATTTTAGGAAATATTTTTGTTTTTAATAAAAAGGAAATGTTATGTTATAAAATGTTGTAAATGTTATACATACGTTAATGTTATGATACGTTATCGGACATACACGGTCCCAATAAATGGCCCCTTGAGTCACTGAAAAAAATGTTTGTGGCCCCTCATCATTTCTACTTGAGTACCCCTGGTGTAGGGGTTTGAATGTTCCCACAGTTACTGTAAGATTGTCATGTGTGCTTGTTGTTTACCTCCTGCAGGCAGAGTGTCCTCTGTGTCGGGAGAAGTTCCAGCCTCACAGACTAGTGTACCTGAGGAACTACAGCTGAAACCTCTGCTGGACTGCATCTGAATACAGGTGCAGGCAGGCTGAACATGTGAAGACAAACTATTTTCCAGCAGCCCCACTGAACTGAGCTTCTTTAATATATACACACAACCTTTGTGTGCTTCTGAGCCTTTCTTTAAAATGATTACTCTTTCTGCCTTTTTTAGGGGAAGTTATTAATTTTGTTAATTTATTTTGGATTGTATCAGTCCAATCATCAATACTGCAGCTCTGTTGATTGAATTACAACTTTAACATATGTTTAATAAATAAATGTGAACAAGGACAACAATGCTTCAGTTGTAACATTTACAGATTACTGTGCTTTTCTGTCATGAACAGTCTGTTGTATGAATGGCAGATTGAACTGATGAATGGACTGTAGCTGTTTCTCCTTGTATCCTGTGCATCTACAAGCAGTGGACTGTAGTAAATTCATGTTTTGATGATTGTGTGATTTTTGGGTCAGCTTTTTCATTTAGCTCCACTGATAATAGTTCATTACTAATTAGGAATATTTGGCCAAAAGCACATTTGCCTGCCATAAATTAGGTTACATCATCTTTCTGTATGATTATTTATTTTAGGGTTGTTGTTTTCTTCTTTTTTAAACTTTAGATAGTTAAAGCTACATACTGCTTTTTGAGATATGTGTAGTAGTCTTTTTCTTTTTTCTTTTTTTTTGTTCCAGAGAAATGTCAAAGATGCTGAGAAAAATCCTGTTTTTCAACAGTAATTTTCTAACAGTCAGAGTGCAATTACCTTAAACTTTCCATTTATTATTATTATTTTATTTCTAAAGCATCATCATTCTTTATGGTAAAACAAGTGGCAAAAAGTCAGATTCCCATTGTAAATTTGACCATATATATATATATATATATACATACAATACAATATATGTGTATATATGGTGTGTTTTCATGACAACACTCTTGTTCTCCTATAACTCCACTGCAGTATACTGTGCATCTTATCTTTACTGCCACTGAGCACACAAGAGACACTGTTAATGTTCCTGAGGGCATAAGGAACTTAAATATGCCATGTCCTATTCTACTGTGTACTCTGTCCCGACAAGATAAATTGATGTAAAAAATATAGGCCATGTGAGTCAGTAGAAGCTCCACTCAACAAGGTGAACTAAAGCAGAAGAACAAAGCTGATTGGTCAGATGCAGAAAAAGGTTTAGGAAGCAGAATAATGTCAACATTACATGAGATGCTGGTACATATCAGATAAAACACAGCTGATGATAGCAGCTATTCATCCACCAGGAAGAAGCTTCCTGTTGGATTGAAAGAGCAAAGAGATGGATGACAAGTATTACTGTAGAAATCCTAACAATGTCCTATGTTAGGTTAATGTGCCTTTCATTATTTCCCATGCTTTAATCATATAAATATGTTGTAAACCCAACAAAAAATAAAATGAAAAACACTAGTGGATAAATACACCAGGATACAGTATATCATCTACAAATATAAATCTAATCTGATAATTGTAGTATTGGCACTAGCTCTAACTCAACCTTAATGAGACACTTAAACCTTTAATTAATACCTCAGTAGAAAACAATAATGTCCTAATTAGCTTACTCAAATGAAAGGTTTAGTCCAGTGTTTGCATTCAGTTACCAACATTAAACAATACTTTAGTGTATGGCTGGAATAAGCCATTATTGGGCCCACTAACAACATTTAAGCACACTGCAAACAAAATCATTCAAGTGGTGCAAATTCCCTAAAAAAACAACTTTATGTGACTGCTGTTTGATGTTGAGCAGTTAGTGAACAGTGAGTTTTTTAGAGTTCTTTTCACTGTAATTGAGGCTGAGAACCAAAACAGTAAAGCTATGGACTAAAAAGAAGCTGAAAAGCTCCATAGAGCTGATGATGAGTGTGGGTTCATCTCTACCACCAACACCCATTTCACATTACACACAATCATTTGATTCATTGTTATTTTAATAATATTGATTAATGCGACTTTAATCTAATTACCACAGTGAATTTGGGCTTTTGGGGTCTGTTACCTGCTTTACCCAATTGGCCCTCCAGACTTGCTGTAGCATAATACAGTTTATCATTCCACATCTAATTCATCACATTCATGGACCAAAGCATTCAAATCTATTCCATATGATCAGGTTCTTCTAAATAGAATCATGCAGCAAATGTAGCACTAGATGTTTTTTCTGACCATGTTACTCTAAGTATTTAGACTAAAACCAGTTGAATCAGATCAAAATTCACAGATCTGTGTTGGTAAGCTGCTCAGCACACCCTGAACAATTTCAGTCTTTAACTATCATTGTGTGGTTGATATTTCCTTCACTTTTTCCTTCTTGAAAGAGTCGATCTGAACAGTTTGGCTTAACTGTAGAAGCCATACATTTCATCATGTCTTATCTGTGTATCATCAGTATGTTCTCATCTGTCATGCTACATGACAAGCCCTGAGGTGTTGGCTGAAATCTCCTGGGCCCATAGTCACACTGTCTACACTATTCTTTCTAACTCAAGCGATGCAGAGGCCCAAATTCAACATGATTATATGCAAGTAAATATATGGCTGACATGACTACTTTTATGACACTGTTAAAGGGATATTAAATGTATTTCAAACAAACCCAATGATTTCAGTTTTTTTTAATTGGTTTAAGGTTTAAGAAGATTTTAGCAGTAAACATTCCTTCATCCCTTCCTTCTTCCCTCCTTCCAAAAAAATACTGAAAAAAGTGGTGGAACTTAACTTTTATTTGCCTAAATAATGGCATTCAGTAAACAGTAAACATTCAATATTGGTGTAATTGTAGCTGCATTCACTGTGTTAACCTGTTGAGCAAACATAACAGAAAATACAAAGAAAGGAAATGTGTATGCCTACTGTTGTAATCTAACATTAGGGGCCCTATCTTGCGGTCGGCGCAAAGCGGATGGCGCATGTGTCTTTGTTAGTTTCCCCCGGCGCAGTTGTCATTTTCTCTTCCTGCACCCACGTTGTCTAAATAACAAATGCACTTGCACCAGTCTGTGCGCCTATGGGCATGTTGGTCTCAAAATGAAGTGTGGTCAGGCGCATTGGTGGCGCGTTGCTATTTTGAGGCAGAGGAAAGCGATTGCGCTACTGACAAAGGTCTAAAGTCACTGGTGCATATTTCACTGTTATTTAAGGGAGCATCATCAAGAGTCCAATATGCTCTAGGCGGGTATATAGGCGCGGACACTGTGCCCGTTACCACACGGACACGCAGCAGCACACATGCAAAACATTACAAATAAAAGGACCACAATGAGAATTCGTATTGGATGTACATCAACATATTAAAATGCATTAGTTAGTCATAATATTTATCAGATTTAATTAATTGTAAAATAAATGGAGAGCGCCGCTGCAGACAGTCCTAACAACCTATGCAGGTCTGTAGCCTCTGATGCTGCACAGAGCGCAGTGCCATTACGCACAGTCACTCACTGTTTATTAAATCAGCTGATGACACCAGGCTGCTGCACACCTCTACACTCATCAGACTGGTTGGTTATATGTCCATATTCTTCCTTTATATGAATTAAATGTGAGGTTAGCAACTCATCAGCCAACTTTCCTTTAAGCAAAAGTGGATTTGGATACGCCCCAAAGGCACTTGCGCCACGCTCTTCACGCCATGTGCTATAGATCGTTAAAATAGGGCCCTAGGTGTTACTTTAAAGTCTGTGTAAAGTAAGAATAAATATGTGTTCTGAGTTTGACATACCAGACAAAAGTGTGTTGTTAACCACCCTGCCAAATTTGAATGATTAAAAAAATCGCCAAATATTTGAAATTAGGCTTCAAAGTTGTGTAAAACTCAGCCTCTTTCTCTGCTACCAAACGCTGTGGGCGTGCCCGCCGAGTCCGCTGAAACCCCGCCCCCTAACAAGTGTCACCTGTCAATCAAAGTCACCACCTCTACCACAAACATGGACGCTACATCTGAGAGCTTTCTGCCGCTAACTCAGCTGTTAGCTGTAGACTGTAATAGTAGTGTGTGTGCTGAATGTATTTATACCTTTACAGCAGCAGGGGCGGGTTTATGCTAATCACAATTTTTCCGACCCACCCACTAAATCCTGAACACAGAAATCTTGAAACACAGTTTATGAAGCCTAGCTCCACAATTCAAATCTAAATGTCTAGTCTCTATGTCGAAGAGCTTTCTGCTGCTAACTCAGCCACTAGCTTGGCGGCTAACTGGGCTGCTAACTCAGCTGCTAGCTCGGCGGCTAACTCGGCAGCTAACTTGGTGGCTAACTCGGCAGCTAGCTCAGGTAACTGGCTGACTGTAGACTGTAGTAGTAGTGTAATATAGTGTTATAACCTATTTAATGTGTTTAGAAGAAAATGTCTGAATTCACTTTACACTGTCTTTAATGTCTGACTCACTATAGTTAATGCAGACAATAATAGACACTAGAAACTAGCTTACTTTGAATGCGCCACACTGGCTGCATGTTGCAGAAGGGAGGATTTTATTTCTCCAGTATATCATAATGCAACAGCTATACAACAGGCTGCTTTGTTTGATACATGTGTCTTTGACTGTTTCCTCAGGCAAGCTGTAAATAAAGCTCACACTTGGCACAGTTCTGCTCCAATCTTTAAGGAATGGAAAGAATTGGAAGTAAGTGGCTTTGTTCCAATCTGATGTTGTAGATGCTGAGTGATAGATTGTGATCTGAATACATATCTGGATGAAGAGTCTTTTCTCCTGGCAGCAAAAGACAGTATGTTGTGCTATCAGATTTAGCTCAGGGCTAAAGTCTCATCACTCATCCCATTTTCTAAAGAAGCTTATAAGTAGAAAAAAAATGCTGTGTATGTTAGTACATTTTCTTGGATACTGTGTTGGAGACCTAACCAAACCTTAACCAGAGTGTTGTCACCTCATCAATCGTCAACAGTGATTGGTAACAGTTTTGGAGGGCAAATACAAATGATGTTTTCCTGATATGAGTGTCTGATCCCAAATTGCCTTTATGTGTTATTCAAGAGTGTACAGAACCATGACATCTATTGTCATTTATTTTAAATGACTAGTTTGTTGTTTGGTGTCACAGGTATGAGTGCAAGGTGGTAGGAGGACACAACAGCAGACCCCAAGGCTCAAAAAGGCTTTGAAATCCAAGAAAAAGACAAACAAGTCTTGAGGAAAAAGCAGGCATGAAGTCAAACAGGTCAAAACAGACAAAAGGTCCAATCACAGGTGTAAGGAAATCAGGCAGGGAAAATCAAGAACAGGGGAAAGAGTTTCAGGATCAGGATCTTGTGAACAGGTAACAGAGCAGCAGGACAGCAAATACACAAGAAAGTAACATTAATGAACTGGCAGAGAATGGAGAGCAGACTAGGACTGATAGAGTTATGAGCAACAGATGGAGATAACTGGGGGAGAGGCAATTTAGGTGAGCAGGTGGATGTTAGAGCTAGGCAAGAAAGACTGTGGACATCTAGTGGACAGGTGTAGAATGACAAAACTAAGTGCAGACACTGTGGGGCTGGTAGGCGGGGACAGAGACAGGATGGGCATGGAAACCAAGGCAGGAATTGAGACAGTTCAGCACAATATGTCAACCAAGAATCAGTTCATTGTTGGTTGAGTATACAAAGCTTGTGGCTTTGTCAATGGAGACTGTGATGTGTGTTTCCATGTGGTTATTATTGTAATCATGGTGCTACAATGTATCCAAAACCTAACCTAGTTTTAACTTTAACCATACTCTGGTCAAATCATAAAATAGTTCAACAGTTATTTGTATGTTTTGTAAGGTACAGATCAATGATGTGGTCCTGCTGATAGGGGGGTCTGATCAGAAAACTCATTCTCATTTAATTTGGAGGACTTGGTTGACATCATTATGTATAGATTGATTTCAAGATGTAGTTATTTGTTGGTTGGGCATGTAAAGCTTGTGACTGGGGTGGGTTAGGGTTAGGGGCTTTGTGGTTTTAGTGGACAATAGATGGGTGATCTTTACAAAACCTTAACTCAGCTATTTTTTGAACCATAACCACAGCCTTTCCTTGCAGTTTTAGTTCCCTAAACCTAACCCAACATTAACCACATGGTTATGGTGGTGATAGAACAGAAATGTTTGGTAATATGATTTATTATGGACTACATTGACATATTATGTCATTTAAGCTGGAAAACTTTTTGAACTGCAAATATAAAGTAGTTTTTATTTTCCCTTCCTTGGTTACTTGGCATTTAATAATAATAATCACTATCATCATCATCATCATCATCATCATCATCATCATCATCATCATCATCATCATACATTAATACCTGTACTACACTTTTCATTCACATTGAAAGTGCTGCAGGTTGTATAAACATGAGTGAGCTTGTCCAGAAGAATGGAGGGAGGAGGGTGAGATGGAGTGTGGAATTATTTGGACACCAGGGTCTTTGAGACCAGTGTAAAAATTTAAAAAAATTAAAACAATCAACTATGTTGAAACTTTTTTTTTTTAAACCACTCACTGTACAACAAAAGAACACACAAGACATGAAACTGTGTTAACTTAAAGATGAATCTTAACTAAGATATGATGAGCCAGCTCACTCTACAGATGTTCTTTATCAACACAATAGCAGCAAAACTCAACATATTATTGCCTTCCTCATGGTCCACACCAACTGGCAGCACTCAAACGTGTTTAAATCCAAACATTTAGTCCCAACACACTCTGATAGCATACCCCCCTCTTGCTGACAGCTAGCCAATTCACTTACACTCCTGTCATCTTGGCTAATCAAGTTTTCCCTCCCATGGAGAGTATGGCTGACGGCTGGCAGCAGATGCTGCCAGTCTAGCACTGATCCCTGAGCTCCATTATGTCTATTAGGAACACAGTGATGATGGATGTCTACTGCTTTTCCTCTTCTCTCTTTTCATCATTAACAGCTAGGCAGTTGGCTGTGCAATATGTTCAATTGCAGCTTGAGAAGAATATTCATCTGAAAAGATGAAACTTTTCTTTCTGTTGTAATTGTCTGTTGGGAGGCAACAGAGGAAAGTTTGTTAGATTGAATAGATCTTTGTGTTTTGTAATGCTGCATTTACTGTAGAAAAGTCATTTAATATGTTTAGTATATGTTGATATAAATAACATCTCATTTAACTGATAGAACTGAACTGTTTAAAAATGTAAAACACATAAATTCAATGAATAGATACACTCACTGAGCACTTTATTAGCACTATGATCCTATCCATTTTCAGTTTTTATTGACATTTTGTCAGAAAGTTGATATGATTGTATTGGATTGTATTAGATTACACACTTCCTATTACAGTGCTCAGTGAGTGTGTATATACACATAACTTGAATATCTCAGTGTGAATTAGTCAGTGTAGTGTCCTTAAAAAAACCCATAATTGGACTTCTTTTGAGCTCAAAGTGACCATGACATCAGCTCTTTCTTTCTTTTATTTCCTTTCTTCAGAGCATCTTAACAGTGATTTACTCATCCTGTATGGCTTCTGAATGAGCCTGATGCTTTCTAACTCAAATTTCCCTTCATTAGTCGATAAGAGATTTGTACAAAGTATTTATTGACTTAACTCTGAACAGGACGTGTTACAAGTTCTCATTTCTTTTTATTTATCAAGATTTTTGATTTTTAATTGGCTTAATTTTCTTTTAATCCTGGTTTAACACTTTGTAACTTTGTTTTTTTGTAAATAAAATTAATCATAATTATTATCCCAATGACTATTAGTATTTTTATATGTATGTATGTATGTATACATGTAAGCTGAATACAGCATATCAAATAGGCACAGTTTACATTGTATCTACTTGTGTACTAACTTGAGTATCAACCCTTCAGCTGCACTCTTCTGCTTTATGGACCAAATCTTGCATCACCCATGTTGTTTATTGGATACTCCTCTTGCCTCCCCGCCTGTCTGAGATAATGATTGGCCTGAAGTCACATGACCATACCCAACCTATCATGGTAGATACCCCATTGGCTGATACATGTCTGGATACTGGTTTATTTTTTTTACCTTTTTGATTTGATCTATTTAAATACTGTTAGTAATGTGTTTTGTGATGTGTCAGTATAACAATAAAATCCCCATATTTCCTCATATTTATACAGACTTCATCAAAAATAAAAATAAAAATAAATCCTAATTTTGTATAATTTCTTGGAGATTTGTGAAATTTTTGTTAAGAATGTGGAAACATATGGGCTGGGAGGGGTTTAAAACACATGAATCACATTACTACAGCTACCAGATGTGATTCCATTACAAGTGAAAATATGAGAAGATCACTACCTACCTATAGTGATCTGGGCAAGTGGAAGAGCTGTCACGAGGACAATGTTGAGGCCTAGAGGAAGATGTAGACACTGAATGAATTAAAACATGTTGTTAATACATTGTAAATATAACAGATCACAGTGATCTGATGTCAAAGAGAAGAGTAGACACAGCTAGAAATTCAAATACATATTCATGTGATCGAATGAAGTAAACGTTAAAATTGTCTAACCGTCTGTCTGGTCCTGGTTTTATTGGATTGTTGGCCAACTCGACATGTTCAACGTGTCACTTTTGAAAATAAATTCATTACAACACTTCAATAGTGAACATGTTAGCAAGCATTTTCCTTTATTGAGTCAATAGCATCCTATTACTGCAATACTATTAGGCCTACCTCAACTACAGCAAGCACTACAACAGATGATAATAATAATAATAATAATAGTAATCCATTATCAGGGGGTTAATGGTCACAACCACTGGAGCCCCCATCACTTACTTGAAAAGTTTATGGAAAGATCTACAGATGAGATGAACTATCAGAGTTACCTGACTGTAAACCTGACCATGTACACAGAGACCTAAACTCAGTCCCAAATAAGGCATGATGTAGTTCTTTTTCATTAGACACTATGTTCTTAATCTTAAGAATCAATCATACACAATAAAGATTTTCCAAATCAATGAATCTGCTCATTAGTTTTTCAGGTAATCATTTGGGTTATTTAACACCAAAAACTGTGAAAACACCTGACTATAAATTCCAAGAATGTCATCACATTCAGGTTTTGCCCAACAGTCCTAAACCAGAAGTATTCAGCTTACTATGCACACTCGACATGCCAGAATGCTCAAATGCTTGGCATTTCTGCTTAAAAAATGACATAAACAATTAATCAATTATCAAAATAGTTGCAGATTAATAACTAATATTTGCTGCTTTACCAGGGATGCATGTCCTGTGCACCAAAAGCAAACATATAGTCAGAAACATAACATAACATATACTATAAACTGATCACAGGCAAATTAAATCTGATTACATATAATCAGTTCCTCATCCTAGACCAGTTATTCCACTCTGTGCTGCTATTTTTATAACTTATGGTAATATGTTAGGTTATTCTACACTGTCTTTGCTGAATAAATTCAAGTAAGATTGTAAAGGAGTTTTGGATGCTGTTGTGAACTAGATGTTGCTGCCATCTTCTGGTCACTAACAGGATCTCTCCACATTTCTGCCCATCAGTCACCTGTTCACAAAATATCATCTGATTACATCTTCTCTTCATTTTACTACATTATGATTGCTTATTGTCTATTTCTGGGATTTCTAAAATTTGAAATAAAATATCTTAAATACTTTATAAATTCAGTCAGTCCACTGCTGGTTCTTGTTGTAATACATCTGGCACAAACAAGTACACAACACAATACTACATTACACTACACTACGCTACACAACACAACACTACACAACACTACATTACACTACACTACACAACACTACACAACACAACACTACACTACACTACACTACACAACACTACATTACACTACACTACACTACACTACACTACACTACACAACACAACACAACACTACACAACACTACATTACACTACACAACACTACATTACACTACACAACACTACACTACACTACACTACACTACACAACACTACACTACACTGCACAACACTACATTACACTACACTACACACCACTACATTACACTACACACCACTACATTACACTACACAACACTACACAACACAAACACAACACAACACTACACTACACAACACAACACTACACAACACTACATTACACTACACAACACTACACTACACTACATTACACTACACTACACTACACAACACTACACTACACTGCACAACACTACATTACACTACACTACACACCACTACATTACACTACACACCACTACATTACACTACACAACACAACACAAACACAAACACAACACAACACTACACTACACAACACAACACTACACAACACAGGAATGCTGATAACAAAAACAAAAAAAAACGCAGACTAAAAATATTCAAAATAAGTTAAAAATAATAATAATAATAATATTAACAATAATAATAATAATAGAGAAAGCTATGAGGGCAGTCCATTTGACCTTTTAAACATTATTGCTCAAACTCCTCCCGGTTCACTTTATCACATGACTATGTTCCACTTCCTGATTACTGTGTGTTGTAAATGCTGGATCAGAGGAGCATCTATAAAGTCATCTTCAGTTAGTGCTTCATCAGCACATCAGTGTGAGGAGAGCAGAGCTGTTTCCTGCTGTCTGTCACACTGCTGCTCACATGACAACAGCTGCACAGCTTTTTATTATCTGTCTGCTGGACTGCAGGTAAGAACAAGCTTCATTCTCTTTACACAACACATGCACCGTTACACCGAGCTTTACCAACTATAACACTCTACTATTCTCTTTGTTTGTTTCACGTGACTAAACAGCAAGAACAGAAATCATTGGTCGGATTAGATCCTAACATCCAAAGCTTGCTAATTTGACTATTGTTTTGTGATAAACAGAGATGCGCAAAGCTAACACAAATAAGATCCGGTTTGAGCGTTTAGCTTTCAACATTAAAGTTTAACACATACAAAGAGAACAACTGGTTTGTTTTCACCACTGCTGGAAGAAGTAGTCCCATCCTTTGCTTCAGCTATAGTACTGATAAAGCAATGTCAAAATACTCCATTACTAGTAAACATCCTGCATGAAAAATCCTACTACAGTAAAAGTATTAGCATTATAAGTATTACAGTAAAGCTACATAAGTAGCCTATTATGAGCTTGATATTTAAAGTAGCCTATTGCAGAAGTTTAGAGGGAAAAATCACTATTTGGTGGAGCTGTTAACAACTCATAGACATCTGAAATGTGAGCTGACTACACACTATTTTTTGTAAGAAACCAATGGTTTCATCTTTAACAATGTGTTGTATTTTAAAAGCTTGTTATATTATCCATTGTGTCAAATCTTCATGTGAAAGGTAACTAAAGAGGTAGAAAGTACAATATTTCCCTCTGAGATGTAGTGCAGTGGAAGTATAAAGTAACATCACATTTAAATATTACAGTCTGATATTAAAAACATATAGAACAGCTGACACATGTTGCCAGAGAATAAGAGTATTCTGAGAAATCAACTCAGATTATTGTTTTAGATGAGATGCAACCATAAAAAAAAACAAGTTTACCTTCAGAGTGAATCAATGACAAAGACAAACAGTGAGAACAGTGAGCTGTTATGTTTGTCTTACTCTGTCAGACAGTCAATGTTTAATGAGCAGTAGTAGAATTTCAATGACTTGATATGATACAGTAGCAGCCTTTGTTTTAGGCAGTCAGAATGTATGATGACAAGACATGACCAAGACTATAGTCAATAGTTTGCTCTCTAATCAGCAGAAACACATGACAGGTTCTTCACAAGAAAAGTGACGTGAAACAGCATAGTGTGTGTGGTCAGTTGTTCATGGATCAGACCAGAGGAACATCTGCACTGTTTGTGAAGGGGAAAAGCACATTCTTAGAATTTCTTCAGGGTTTCTGCTGGGTCTTAAAAAGTCTAAAATTTGATCATCTCAATTTTAGGCCTTAAAAAGTCTTAAATACGTCCATATGTTGCATACTAGGTCTTAAATTACATTTAGTTAAGTCTTAAATATGTACGTTCATTTATCACTTCCTCCGTCGCCTTTTTTTTTGACTTGTTTAAACCTGAAGAAACCCTGTACACCTTCCCAAATCTTAGTGCACACATACAGAGTGAAATATATTTTCACAGCTCTCCATGCACATTTGTAAATCATACAGGTAATATTAAACACCCTGAACAAAAAAGAATTTCAGTGATGTGCATTGGTGTGAAACTTCTTCCCTTATTGTTTTACCAAAATACACAGCTGAGGATGACAGTGAGCCTTGTCAACCCATTTTTCCATTTATTCTTTTGAAGAGATCTTTTGGTGTATTTATGCCAAATTAACCAGAGAACGTCTTTCACCACAAACTGATTTCCTTTTTTTTCTTCTCCTTTTTGTTTTCCCCTCAAAGGAACAATGTTGAAGCTGGAGGAGTGTCGACAGGGGATCCGCACAGAGCTGGATAAAGTAGTGGACTTCTGGCTGAAATACTCCCATGACACTGTACATGGGTACTGGAGTTACTTTGCATGCATTCTTTAGAAATGGATGTAATATTGTGTACTCATAGCTACATGAAGTTATAATAAATAGTAATAAATAGTAATGTCTACTTACATGTCCAGTCCATAACTGTTTATTGTGTGCATGTGATGAATGTGAACCTGTGCTTCCTGTTTCAGAGGCTTCTTCACTTGTATTGGGAGGGATGGGAAGGTTTATGATGAGCTGAAGTATGTGTGGTTGCAGGGTAGACAGGTGAGTGTCTGTAATGTGTGTGTGAAGCAGGACATGAGTAATCCACTCTGATATGTTTGTTTCATATGTTGGCCTGCTTCTTTCACAGGTGTGGATGTACTGCCGCCTGTACCGAACCATGGATCGCTTCCACAAGCCTGAAATTCTTGAAGCAGCAAAAGCTGGTATGTGTGAATATACAGCTTCATTCTGCAGGTTTAACTTATTGAGTTAGAGCAAGTCTGTTGTTTGGATGCATCACTTTCACCAAGAGCAAGATTAGTCATTTCCCTGCCAGATGACATTTGCTGTTGAATTTCATAGTCTCTAGAGGACTTTGGAGATGAACCGAAGCATTAGAGTAACATTTTTATTGGAGGATAATAAATGATGACTATGGAAGCTTGTTTGGGAACCATGAATGTCACAGCAAGCGAACATGTTGGAGCAACCACACAGCTATAGCATCTCTACAGCAATGTTTAATGATGGATATTTTGAAAGAAACATGCAGAATCCAGCTTGTCATGCAAATATTATCAAGAATAAAAAAATCAATGAAGTTAAAACAGCAACATCATCACCATTAAACACGTAAAATACAAAGCACTGACAAAATCATTAAGGCACAGAACACAGCAGAACTTTTTTAAGAGTCACCTCTAAGCCATTCCTTCAGGCTGAGCTTGAATTTATTTGCATTTCATATTATTTTCAAGGTGAGTCAACCTGCTGGGAGCCTTAATAAAATCCTGACTAAATCCTGACAGTTTGTTCTTTAAAGCTTCAGGGGAACTGCTAAACCAGGAAGAAACAAAGGTAGTCAAAAAGGCTCTCTACATAACTGCTTGCTCAAGAAATCTGAAGATCCTGTCAAGAAATGTGATTCTATTTTTTTTTTAATTAAAGAGCTTTCTGTGCCATGCTCTCTTCAGACAAGTTATGAAGCACACATCCATGGTAATTCATAGATACCGTCTCTGTAATCACAGTGTCTCCTACACTACTGTAAAACCAGGGGGTTTCCTTAGTATGGTCTTGTTCCCAAAAACAGTTGACTCATTTTTTCTTGATGTAGAGATCACCTTACCAATTAGTGACTTTTTGAAGTTCTGTGCTCAGTGTTTGTTCACCACAAGCAGGGCAGAATCATAAGCATACAAGAAGAGGTCACTGATGTATAGAAGGAAGAAGAGCAGACTCAGAATAGAATCCTGTGGAACACCACAGTCCACTATGCTTGGTTTGGACAGTGCTCCATTTACATCAGCCATCTGCTGTCTGCCTTTAGGATTGGCCCAGATGGGGCTTCAATGATGTAGTCTTTGACAAACAGTGATGTAGTCAGTGGAGTGTGACCTCCTGAAGCATGACTTGAATTCAAACATAAGATTGTGTGAAGAGATATACTTGTCAGTTTGTTTATATATAAATATTATCTAGACCCATTGCTCTGGAGATGTCAAGTTCTTTGAGTCTCTTCAGCACCAAAGTCTCAGTCACCTCATTAAAAGAAAAAGCATCTGCTTGAACTCCTTTTTCTTGACAGACCTGCTTGACTTTTCTCTCTCCTAAACAGCATGTTCCAGTTTGCAACTTATTAACTAAGGTCTTGGCAATACTTGAGAAATATGTGTTCAAGCGGTCAGCAACATCTGCCTTGTCTGCAGAAATATTACCTCCAATACCTCAGCTAAGGTTCATTGTTTTAGTCTTTTATTGTACTCTACCAGAGGTGGACAGAGTACACAACTTCACTACTTGAGTAAACGTACAAATACTCATTGTCAAATATTACTCCAATACAAGTAAAAGTAGCTTAGTCAAAATATTACTTAAGTAAAAGTACTAAAGTATTTGCTTAAAAATCACTTAAGTAAAAGTATTTTTTAAATATCTCAGAAAATACAGGAAAGTAGCTTTATTGTCATTATACAATACACTGATGTGATTCTGCTCCAGACATGTTTATAGCTCAAAAATAAACACATAAAGTCAAGAAGCCTCAGAACACAGTTACATTTCAACACACCTAACCCCTACCTTGGACTCTTTGATATGAATTGTATAAAAAACATGAACAGAAAGTCAACTTAATCATTCAACTGCACTGCAACAGTTGCCATATGTTTAAACCGTTTAAAAATGGCAACTATGATACTACAAGCCCATACACTTATGTTTAAAATGTTCATCTGCAATTTAACGAACATTAAGCTAGCTAACGTTAGTAGCTACTTTACCGCAACATACTTCAGGTTGGAAGACGAGTTTTTGTAGGCTGTGATCAGTTTTTGTGACAACAATCTCAATCATGGGTTTGAGATAAGACCTGCTCGGTGGGAGTTTCTTCATTTCTTTGTATGGCACGACGTAATACAGGTACAGCAATACGACTAAGACAATCCATATGCAAATCAGCAGAACGTTTATTTTTCTCCGAATTTTGCAAAAAAATAATAATAATAATAATCAGCTGATGTAAGCTCAAAAGTAGCAAGTAACGAGAGCATCAATAGAAATGTAGTGGAGTAAAAAGTACAATATTTGTCCTTCAAATGTAATGGAGTGAAAGTAAAAGTATCCCCCAAAAATAATACTCAAGTAAAGTACAGATACTCAAAAACTGTACTTAAGTACAGTACTCAAGTAAATGTACTTTGTTACTGTCCACCACTGTACTCTACCTGCATTAGTGTCTTCTGTAGTTCCTGTGGAGTGTTCCTGCTTTATGGTCATACAGATATAGGAAAACAGAAAGAAAGGATGGATTGACATTAAACTTACTTAGCACATTCATGCTCCTCACAAGTAGAACTCTGTGGTTTTCAGATCATTTTTAGTCCCACTACTGGTGAGCTGCTGGAAGAGCTAAGTCATGACTGTTGTTGGTTTGGTCACCTTTCATTTTGAAATACATTACTCAGGATAAACTAAGGATAGTTTCACAAGTTTTGTCTTATAACAGCAGTCAGGTGTCCATAAGAACTGTTCATACTGACTATTAAAAGATCTCCTTCAAATGTGGTTTCAATGGAAGTGATGGAGGACTGTATCCACAGTGTGTCCACACAGTTACTTAAAAGTAGATGATCAGCTTCTATTGAGCTTCATCAGTGTGAGTTAGTCATATCAAGTGATATCTGACACATTTACAGTCTTTTTACCATCAGATTCCCTCTTAGTGTTTCCTGTTGAGCTGTGGTGGAAGTATAGTAACAAAAAGACTGTAACGTTGAAACATAGAAGATGAAGATTTGACTCATTTGGATGCTGAAGCTTCATATTAGCTTCAGATCAACTTTTAAATCCATGTTTACACAGAAGGAGGACTGTGGATTTAGTCCTCCATCACTTCCATTGTAAGTGCAGGAAACAGCTTTCAATGTTCATATGGACACCTGACTGTTGTTTTATGACAGACTTGAAAAACTGTGCATCTATCCTTAAATATATTCATACATTTATCTCCCACCAGTCATCAGAATGTATCCTTTGAAAAGGCACAGTCAGGGTTAGAGACACAAAGAAGTTCATGCAGTCAAGTGTCAAGTGAATCTTTGCAGCAGATGGTTCAACCTAGTGTTCTTTTCTAGGTGATTAATGACATGATAGTGTTTGCTCTGTACTCTCTGCTAATAATCCTTGAGCTGCACAACATGTTACCACTGCTAGTGGAAAATGTCACCTTTCCAAGAAAAGAAAACAGCAATGCTTTTAGCTTGACCACCGTTTGTTTGTGCTTTAACAGGGTTTTTACAGCACACGCTTAACAACAGTAGGATCTGCATGAGTTCCTTTTTAAATGAAGTCAAAACATGAACTTTACTAAGATTTGGAGATAAATAGTTTCATGTGACAACAACAATATAGTTAAAGACAGTGTAAAGTGAATTCAGACATTTTCTTCTAAACACATTAAATAGGTTATAAATGTATTTCTAAAAAAGGTGTAAAAAGCATTTCAACCATTTACGTAGATTTGAACTGTGGAGCTAGGCTTCACAAACTGTGTTTCAATCACCGCCGCGTTATGCCCCTGTTGCTGTAGGTATAAATACATTCAGCGCACACTACTACTACTACTATGTAGTCTACAGTTAGCCAGTTAGCTGAGTTAGCCGACGAGCTAGCCGCTGAGCTAGTAACTGAGTTAGCAGCTGAGCTAGTAACTGAGTTAGCAGCTGAGCTAGCCGCTGGGCTAGCAGCTGAGTTACAGAAAGCTCTCAAAAGTGTCCATGTTTCTGGTAGAGGTGGTCACTTTGATTGACAGGTGACACTTGGTAGGGGGCGGAGTTTCAGCGAACTCGGCGGGGACGCCCACAGTGTTTTGGAGCAGAGAAAGAGACTGAATTTTACACAACTTTGAAGCCTAATTTCATATATTTGGCGATTTTTTTTTTAAATCATTCAAATTTGGCAGGGTGGTTAACAACACACTTTTCTGTGGTATGTCAAACTCAGAACACATATTTATTCTTACTTTACACGGACTTTAAGAAAAGTTCCCTCATTTAGTGCAACTGTTGGTGAAGTTTGTATTTCTGTTTGCAGTTGGTGATGTTTTTTTGTTTTTTGTTTTTTGAATTCATATTATTACTCTTCCAACTGATAATTGTTCTCCAGCAGCACAAATGTGTCAGCGGCTGTTTCTGTGACCATGAAATCAACATTTATGTTACACATATATCTGAATGACAACTACTGTAAGAGATAGAGGAAGCCTCAGTGTTATGTACTCATGTGTGATAAAGCTTAGCTAACACTCTCTGGTTGTGTTTACGTTTCAGGAGGAGCATTCCTGAGAAAGTTTGCTCGTGTTTCCAACAGCAGTGGCCAATGGAAGTGTGCCTTCTGCTTAACAAGAGACGGTAAAACAGTCAAAATTCAGAGGACCATATTCAGTGAGTGTTTCTACATCATGGCCATGGATGAACTGAGCAGGGTCACTGGTGACAAGGACATGCAGGTATGAACACACTGTATGAAACTTTAGATTGTGTATTATAAAACAGGATAGGTATTGACATTAAGCACTTATGCCCTGCTAGTTTTGGGCAATGTTTGTCAAACATTTAAATAGGAAAATATTCCGACAACTTCCACCCAGATTGCATTGAAATATGATATCAGTGTTGATGACACTCCCGACCTTTGCTCCAGCACCACAGTCAAGCCAACTTTTCCTCTTTCACCAAGATCCACGATAATGTTCTTTGAAAACAAATTGTTGGGTTTCTGTGAAATTCATGATCCCCAGAGGAAGGAAACTAGTGTTATTATTATTATCTAACTGCACCATCAGGCCAAAATAAGGAGAATGGGTTCATTTCCATGAAACTTAATAAGTACATCCTGATCCCAAGACATATTTCTTTACATCATGGGCTTCATGCAAGATCTCTTATTTTTTTCTGAAAGCTTTACTCATAGTGTTCTAAGTAATCAACAAACCCTCTAAACGTATGATAAGGACGGGGTCACATATGACGTTACCATTTTTGACAACCTGTGAATGATTGGACAGATAACTGTGGAACCATTGTGAAGCTTTTCTGCCTACACCGGCAGACAGCAAGGTATTGATAAGAAGTGAGCGCTCCATGGTGTCAAAAGCCTTGGAGAGGTCAATACACAAAGAGACACAGGTGTGCTTCTTGTCAAAAGCCTCTTTGATGTCATCCAAGACTTTCAAAGTGGCTGAAACTGTGCTGTATCCAGAAGGAAAACTGGATTGCATGTCGTTTAGAATGTTGTGGGAGTTCATGTATGATTTCAGTTGGGTGGCAGTGAGACCAATGATTCCAAGATTTTTGAGGATACAAGGTGGATAGAAATAGGACTGTAGCTGTTCATGTCACAGCAGTCGCCAGCTTTGAATAAAGGTGAGACAAAAGCTTCCATTTGGTAGGAACCTGATTAAAACCTATTGACATGTTAAACATTTGTGTGATGGGCTCCACTATGATGGATGTAGCAGTTTTTAGCAGATAAGGATCATGGCCATCAGGGCCTGGTGCTTTTTTGGGGTCTAGTTGAGCACATGCAAAACTTCCGAAGCTTGGACTTCAAAGTGAAATGAAGCCTTCCAAGCTGTGGTGAAAAACCATATGTCCTTCCTGCCTGCTGCTCTACCTGTCTACACCTCTGTGTCACAGCTGCCCAGTGCCCTTCAAAACAAGATAGAAAACAAAACAAACAGCAACAAAAAATACATAAATTAACATTTAATTATTACTTTTACAAAAATAACAAATAGCTCCACCACTGCTGCAAAGCTGTCGTATTAAATTATTTAATTTCAGGTCTTTTACTACTGACCTTCTGCACCAAAATGCATTTAAAAGTTTCATAGTAATTATTATAGTAGTAATTTCAAAGTAAAGCTAATGTGAAGCAGTTCACCAGTATTTAAGTTTATGTCCAGCTGAGTAATGCAGGAAGTTTCATTTGTGAGTAAACCCTTCTTACCTGAACAGGCTTCACTTCACCTCTCTTCACAACACAGTCTCAGTGATAGGCTGACCTCTTTCCTGTTCTATTACCAGCTGGAGGCTGAACAGATGATGGAGCAGCTCATCTACTGGGTGCGGGAGGACTCGTCAGGTTTGGGTCGGCCCCAACTTCCTGGAGACATTCCCACCAATAGCATGGCAGTTCCCATGATGCTGCTGTGTCTGGTGCAACAACTTTCTGAAGGCCGAGGGCAGGAAGTGGTTCACAAGTACAGAGAGCTGGGCAGCTGGTGTGTACAGCAGATTCTACAACATGTCCAGGTATGAACACATACAGTACAACATGGCTGACACTGTGGAACTAAATTTACCAGAGCTCTATTATTACAAGTAGGGTCAATTCTGTTCAGCAAAAGTTGAGATGTGGTAAGGTCACATCATAATGTAATATCAGAATCTGCACAAAAAAATGAAAAAGTACTTACACACTCCAGATTTTTAATTCCACATGAACACAACACAGAAACATTGTGCGAGTACTTCCTTGTTATGTTTTTAGGATAATTACTAACTTATACTGTATGTCTGTCAGGTGCGGTGATTTTAGCATTACCTGGCCTGGTTAGTCATTTTAGTTGAGTCCAGAGTTCAGTCCATTTTCAGCCCCACACCAGTAATACTTACAGCAGAAATGATCTACTGTTTGCTGTGAACTCCGTGCTCCTGCTGTCATTTCAATCCTGTCAGGAGTGTCGTCCTTTTATTTTAAGGTGGATCTTTGAGTTTGATTCAGATTAACTTTTTTATGTTCTACTTTTTTATGCTCAGTGTGAAAATTGACTTTTGAAAAATTGAAACACTTCAACACAAACATAGAGGCCTATATGAAAACGCTATCAGGGGAGTAGGAGCACATTAAAGGTCTCAGCTACAGATGGTGTTCTCTTCAGACACAATATTTGTTTGCATTTTGGCAAATTGACACCACTAATAGCTAAATCAGATATTTCCACTTCCTGTTGGCAGTGCAGTCTTGCTACACACTACTACACAACTATCAATGGATTACTTTGATACTGAAGAAAACAGAAAAACATGATGATTCTCAGGCAGGTTCTGACATCAAAGTGGATTAATGGAGGTTTATTGGTGATCAATTGTCCTGTAGAATGTAAATGTTTATCACAGACCACATTCTGTCATTCCCCCATGATTTAATGTCATCCAGAACCATGAGTCCAGTTACAGAGGAGCACAGAGAATATAAATCCTCCCTGTGATGTTACTCTCGTCTGAATGTAGCTTTAATTGTCAACTAAAATACAGAAGTTCCTGTTTCACTTTGGCCCTCTTTACTGTTATTATTACTGTTATTATTGTTAATAATTGTCCAATTATAGTCAGTCATCATCATTTTATTACAAGATGCTTTTGTGTCAATTTTGAATTTCCCCCTAGGGGTTTCAATAAAGTTTACCAGGACCCTTACCTTACCCTTATGAGTGTGAACTTCCTACTTTGTGAAATATTCTACTTCATTTGTATTTTTCTTGGTACAGAGAGACGGTGCAGCTATCTTAGAGAATGTGTCATTGGGGGGAGCAGAGCTGCCCGGTTGCCAGGGCCGACTGCAGAACCCAGGTAAACACTCCACTGTAACATCATGGAGAAGCACAGCTGCAACTCTTCTCCTGTTCTTAGTTGCCTACCTCAGCATTTTCCATTTGATTTTGTCTTCCCTGCATGATGACCCATGCTGAGTCAGGCCATGCCCTGGAAGCAGGCTGGTTCCTGCTTCAGTACAGTGCAGAGTGGGGGGACAAAGAGCTCCAGGAAACAGCCATACAAAAATTTGTGGAGCTCCCCTATCAGCGTGGCTGGGATACAGAGCATGGTGGCCTCTTCTACTTCCTGGATGTGGATGGTCACTGCCCCACACAGGTCAATCAGTCATCTCAGGCAGTGGATACTGTTGAGTATTGTTTGCATGTGGTTGATCTACAAAGTTTTGTGTGATACAGTTGGAGTGGAGTATGAAACTATGGTGGCCTCACTGTGAAGCTCTCATTGCCTTCCTGATGGCCTACAGCCAAACCAAGAAGCCCGAGCTGCTGGAGAGATTCTCTCAAGTTTATGAATACACCATGAGCAATGTGAGTTTACACTGCTGTGTCAGCAAGGCAGAGTAGAACATTTTTGATGATTAAGTAGTAATTCACCAATTTGTCAAACATACTTTTGCTTTCATTCTGAGCACAGCTAAGTGACTCTATCCAACATTCACATTTACACCTGCCAACTCCTCTGAAGATCATTGATAAATGTGTTGTGTCTCATTTGTATATGTGAATACTCGATGTGGCTAAGATTAGTCAATATACATAATACATATATACTGTATGTATGCTAATATACCAATTCTATCCAGTTTTCTGATGCTGAGAATGGAGAGTGGTTTGGCTATTTGACACAAGAAGGAAGAGTGTCCCTGGACTTTAAGGGAGGCCCTTTTAAAGGTATGAACACAGCTGAGACATAGAATTGACTGTATGCTAAAAAACAGTCAAACCTGTTAAATGGCCTTAATGAAATGCTGGTGGAATACAGCCTACCATAAAGAACAAGTTCACAATTTTTCAACTGTGTCTTCAAACAGCAGTCAGGTGTCCATATGAACGGTAAAGAGATTTTCCTCTCTGTAATCATTCCTTCTTTTCATACGGACTATAAAAAGATCTTCAAATGTTCTTTCAATGTTCAGTGATGGTCCACACAGTTATTTAAAAGTAGATGATCAGCTTCTATTGAGCTTCATCAGTGTGAGTTAGTCATATCAAGTGATATCTGACTCATTTACAGTCTTTTTAGCATCAAATTCCCTCTTAGTGTTTCCTGTTGAGCTGTGGTGGAAGTATAGTAACAAAAAGACTTTGCTACTAAAAACACTGTAACGCTGAAACATAGAAGATTAAGATTTGACTCATTTGGACGCTGAAGATTCATATTAGCTTCAGATCAACTTTTAAATCCATGTTAGAGATCTCGTGCAGCGAGATGTAACGATATTTCTCGTTGAGGCGAATGTTGTCTCGCGAAGCAGTGGGCATGCACCAAAATGTCACGTCGCACCAAATTTTATAATGTTACGTGTGGATGATTAGCCTTGGCCCAGCTTCTACCTGCTGAGAAGATCTCACAGTAGTATGAGATAAGGAGGAGCAGGGTTAGGTTGACCTCAGGTCTACACTGAGAGCCTGAAGTAGGAGCAGCAGAGAAATCTAGCTGAGCTATGGAAGCCTAATAATGCAAAAAGTCACACGACCAAATTATAACACAATTTATATGTTGTTCTACTTGTGTATGTGTGTGATGTAGGATTTGTGCAATTTACGTTTATTTCTGTTTTTTGCTAGTAATATGTTATAATTTGTGATCATTTGATTCTTTATTTCATTTGTATTTATATTCTAGGATTGTTTCTATTCTTTATAATTCACATTTTGGTATTTGTGATCATTTTGGTATTTATGGTTATTTCCATAAATACCAAAATGATCTATCTATAAAATATCTATCTATATGGGCAAACTTTTTACAGTGCTTGCATATTGCATGCTGCGTATGATAATTCATACTTAGAAAGTAGAACTAGTGACATTCATTACAAGATGATTAATTAAAACATTTCAAAATGCACCTGCATTATTTTGTGAATTTCAAATAAAAGACCGGTCATATATTTCCTCATTTAAGTTTTCTTTAAAATAGTGTTAAAATCTCGTCTTGTCTTGATCTTGTGAAGCTAATATTGTATCTCGTCTCGTCTTGAGAACTGAGTGTATCATCACTCCCCTAATGTTTACATAGAAGGAGGACTGTGGATTTAGTCCTCCATCACTTCCATTGTACAGTAAGTTTATTATGAAGGGATCTTCTGATGGTCAGTATGAACAGGAGGAATCATTACAGCAAGAAAACCTTTAAAACAGATGTGCGCTGTAGTTTTTTTAATTTGCATTTCTTGACCAACAGCTGAGCTACAGTGAAGTCTTGTACTCTGTAAAGATTTGAACTTAGTTTATATAGTGTTTCAGTGGTGCATACAGTATCACCAAATCTTCAGGGTCACTGAAGATCTTGGCAGATCTCGGTAGAGTGTCCTGTTCTTCTCAGGCTACAATGATTCTGTTTCTCTTCTCTTCTTCAGGGTTCTTCCATGTGCCTCGCTGCCTGTATATGTGTGAGCGTATCCTGGATGATCTGCTGGCAAACAAGGACTGAGTGCTCAGACATGACTTGTGAAGTCTGTTGGCCTAATCAAACTGTAATCAGGTTATAAATCAAAATGACACTCATCTTGAATGTGCATTGCTACAATGTCATTTGCTCCACCTCATCACAAGTCCAGTTACTTAGCGGTTCACATGATTAGTTGGGAAGCAATATTAGAGCACTACTACTACGTAAGATAGTAGTGTTCTTTATACATCGTCCAGCTCCAGTGGCTTTTGTTGAGGTAACCTTTCTTGCTCAGATAAATCATGTTTTTTGTCACATTTAAGAAACAATTCCCCCTGCAGGACTGTTCCAACTCAGGACCTTTCTTGCTGTAATGCGACATTGTTAGCCACTGAGGCACTGTACCGCCCCCTCCTCAAAAAGTGCCTTCTACATTTACACTGACCTTTTAAAGAGTATCTATCTTTACATTATTTTCATTCCAGTTTATATTATATTATAATGTTTTTTTCCAAGCATACCAATTGCTTTTTCAACATACCGATGAATCATAATGTATGTCAGAAAAAACATTAAAGCTGCAGTAGTTTAGTGATTGTAACATGCTTGGCATCTGTGGGCTTTCTGGACAGTAAATGGATTTCACATTGAAATATTAAATGATGATTAAATATATATGTGATATCATTTTATTGAATTCATTTGTAATGAGACAGTTAAAGATGTTGAAGTTACAGATATGAAAGGTGAGTGAAGTGTGTTTTGAAGCCAATGGTCATAGAACGTGAAATGTGACTATAAGGAGCCAATCTACCACATTATACAGTATAATTCAGTGAGTGATGAGTCATTATTATTATTACTAATGAGAAAAAAATTTAATTGCATCTGATGCTTATGTCCACCATTCTTCACCAACTCCAGAGAAAAATATCTGCCTATTTAGCTGCTAAATTCTACATTACGTTCACCAGCCAGTCTTTAACTTTGTCTGCTGTTTAGTGCTGGGCAGGTACTGTACAGTGGGTTTATCATTAAAATAAGCAGTGCCTGCTGCTGTTAATACCGCTGATGAGTGATGAAACTGAACCATTTTGGGCTGTCAAACTAAAACTATGAGCTGAAACCACTACAAAACTGTGTAGAGCTGATGTTTACTTTTACATCACACATAATCATTTTAACCATTGTACACATTTGTTGCATTTTTAAATCTATGCATATATCAATGGACTCTGGTAAATGATTTCTTTTTCCTGATGTTACACTATGTACTTTCAATACATACAGAAATGTAAATAATAAGCCTAACAGAAGAGCTTTTGGAGTGCTAATAATCATACATATGTTTCACAGTGAAATATATTTGCAAATAATGCGTGCTGTATCATTGATGTTATTTCATCCTTGATGAAAACATGTCTAATTCATTCAGTGTTAATATACTGTAGTGCTTCACACCATATTCAAGCACTGATGGGTCAGTTCACTCACAGTAACTATATCAATATCACTGCATGGTGTTAATACTAGGGACAAATGACAATACAATGCTTTTTATTCAATCAATCAATCTTTATTTATATAGCAGCTTTTATACAAGTTAATGTGTAGTTCAAAGTGCTTCACAGTTAGTGATCGCAATCCCATTAGCCATTTAGTAAAGTTAGTGCAATTTATAATGAATTGATTTCTTCAATCCAAATGAAGAATGTGTAAAATGAGTACTTTGTTAAAATGTCAGGGCAAGATTAGTATTTTCAACACCAGACAAAGTGCTTTACATAAAATAACTACATAACAAACATAAAAGACAAAACTATACAATCTATAAAGATCATTTAAAACACCTAAACTATTAAATTGTCTGCTTCCACTGGGCTGAAAACTACGACGGAGAATTAGGGCCAGGCAAAAAAAAAAGAAGTCCGGCACAAGAAAAAAAGAAGAAGTCTGGTACAAGAAAAAAAAAAGAAGTCTGGTACAAGAAAAAAAAAAAGAAGTCTGGTACAAGAAAAAAAAAAAGAAGTCTGGTACAAGGAAAAAAAAGAAGTCCGGCACAAGAAAAAAAAAAGAAGTCTGGTACAAGGAAAAAAAAAGAAGTCTGGTACAAGAAAAAATTAGAATGAATAGGCTTTACGTTATTGATATGATACATTCATCAGTTACGAATACAGTTGCACCAAGGAAGGTACTCTTGACCACTTCAGAAAATCACCTTCACACTCCAAAGCAGTGTTGCCAACTCCTCAGTAAGGAAAGTAGCTATTGGCTGTCCTAAAAGTCGCTAGAAGTCGCTAAATGACGTCATCGTCTAATTTGCATAATTATCATGTGCATGTTATTGTAATGGACGATGTAGGAGAGAGGAATAACGTCTTGGGAGAGACAAAAAGTGAGTTAAAAAACCATAAATATGTTAAAAACTACAATTGAGCTTTCTTATTTTGATTCTTGGTTTGTTTGTTTTTTAAAATGTAAATACATTTTGATATTTATTATTAAATGTTAGAATATCAAATTGAATCAAAAGACTGTTATGCAGGGTGGATGTGGAGTGGTGTGGGTCTCCTCTCTGCTCTGACTGCAGCTGTGTGAGGCTACTGTGAACCTGACCGCCTGTGAGTGCTTTGGGACAGGGGAGGGGCTCAGGGCAGCACCCACTACTCGTTGAGGACAGTAACGATACATGCTTTCACTTCAAAGTCTCCAATAACACCAGAAAAAGTCGCTAGATTTGTCGCTAGTCGCTTTTGAGGAAAAAAGTCGCTATGAGGGTTTGGAAAGTCGCCAGATTTAGCGAGAAAGTCGCCAAGTTGGCAACACTGCTCCAAAGACGTTCACACTCCAGCTGCTGTCAGTCAGTCGCTCTACTAACCTGGTTTGATCCTGCGGTACTGTGGTCAAGCCTCCGCAGTGAGTTGATTTCATTCTCTTTTTCTTTTTTTTTCTTTTTTTGGCCTGTTTTTCTTTTCTTTTTTCTTGTGCCTGACTCTTTTTTTTTTTTTTTTTTTGCCTGGCTCTAATACTCCGTCGTAAAAAACAGACATTCGTCAAAACACATTATCTATTTTTCCACTTCAAATATGTGGTTAAAACTGTTAGTGAAGTTTACACATTAAATAAATGTGGAATAGTTGATTCTGCATTAAATGTCTTCAGCCTAACAGACCGGAAGTTTGATGCAACAAACGGTGAACAGAAACGGAAGCCGAGAGGGGAAGCAAACATGAAGGCAGATGTGGAGTAAACATGTTAATAGTAGGAATAACAGCGTTGTGTCTGCTCTGTAACCAGCCTCAGTTTATAGTCTGAGGATGGAAGGAAGGAAGAAATGACATAGTAAACATTAACGTTACAGGCTTAAAATGGACGTGACTCGTCTGGAAACACAATCATCCTGAATCACAGACGCTAAAAGACCGACTGGAATATTCTAATCCTGGTTCCACGTGTTTAATCCGTCATGTATCCTGCAAAGAGAGAAGCGGACAGCGTGCATAGGTACAGTAATGATCAGTTAATTACATGTGACATATTCCAGCAAACGGTGACACATTGAATGATGTTGTGTCATCATATCATGATTCATGATGTCCTGTTATAGTTCAGAACATTACCTGGACACCAGCAGGACGTCTTCCTGTGCATCCCTGCACACAACATATTGTTATCATCATCATCATCATCATCATCATCATCATCATCGACAGGCAAATTGGAACTATTTGACTTAAATTGGTGTATGGAGTCTTCTACTGTACAGCCTGCATGTCTACATGAACTACTGAATATGACTGCATGTCACTTTCATGTGTGGTGTTGTTGTTTTGGTGTGGAGGCATGGTTACCATCCCAACAATGCTGGGATCATACAGACATATGATAATATCACATTAGCATACAAGAAAATTGTTCAACCTTCTAAGTCCTCAGTGGTTCTAAAAGCACGTCAGTATAATAACTGTCATGCTCAGCTATCATGATACAACTGAGTAATATTAACTATCATGACCAGGTTAAACTGCTCTGGGGACACAGAACAGTGAGGGACTAAAACCTGTGGCACCAGCTGACTAGCTTTGAGGACTGTTTATGAATATGCAGCAAAACATAAAGCTCCTTCACTACAAGTCTGTGTTCTTATTTATCTGCTGCAAGTGGAAAGTTTCTCTGAGCTCACTGAGAATGTGATTTTAAGGAGAAGGCTTATGAGCAGGAAATGTGGAAACTTGAAGCTTTCCTCAGAATATACACTGAGAATGGACTTTATACTGAAGTAGAGACATTTAGAGATCATCAAACTATTATCACAAAATATAGTTTTTTTACGTGTCATTTCAAAGATTTTAACAAGGTTTTTTGTGAAAGAACACATCTTGTGTCCAGCACCTCAACTTTCAAAATGAACAATTATTAACCTGCATATTATCTGCCTGATATCAGACAGAGTTTTCAGTCAGCTTGACTTGGTGGAGACGATGGACCTAGACAACCATACTCATTGATTCTAGATTTACATACACAACAATGTTGATATATCAGTGTTACACTTAATTATACTTATGCCATATGTTTACAATAAAATCTGTTTTATGTGCTAAGTATTATTAGCTGCTGAATCATAGCTTAGAATAAAGGATTGAGTTTTTGTAATGAATTAAATTAATTTATAAATGGAAATAACAGTTTGACATTCTGGGAAATACATTCATTGTTTATTCAAGCTGGAGCTAGGACATGGTTAGCTTATCTTAGCAGGCTAGCGGTTTCCCCTTACTTCCAGTCTCCATAGTAACCTAAGCTAACCACATCCTGACTGACACAGGGCCAGAAGACAGCTTCTTCCACTGTAGACATGTTGTAGCAGGAAAGACAATCAGCAAGCAAGAAAACATGAAGCGCCACAGGAAGCTGTGACAGTAAGCTAGCATGTACAATAGCAGGACTCTGGAACTGAAGCCACTTTAAATAACTCAGCTCATGTTCATTTTATAATTTACACCTGAGCTTTTAGAAATGTCAAAATGTCCTATTCCTTTAAGGACTTGTATTGTCCAGTATTGCAAAGATCTTGGCCTGTATTTTGTGGGAAGGTAACCATTTTACATAATAACAGACATGATTTAAATATGGAATATGTATGTCTTTATTGTCATTGTACAAATACAACAAAATTGAAATGCAGTCCTTACAAGTACAAGAAAAACAATGATAAATAAATAATTCCTTCTAAAAAGAAAATTGAAGTCTAATCTTTACTGTCACTAACAGGTGTTTCTGTGCTGTTTTTTCTCAGTGGGACTGGTGTGTTCTACCAGGCAATGCCTGCTGTTGGAGCTGATGGAAAGAACATTATGAAACTGATTCCTGTACAAATGGTTAACGGGAAGTTTGTCCAAACTCAAATAAGCCAACCCAAAATGGACCCTAAACCACAGAATGCCATAACCATAAAGGATACCTGTGAGCATCGTCACATGGGGAAAACGGCTGCTTTAAATTCTTCAGCCACACAGCCAATCATCAGGAAGCCGGTTTACCTTGTGGATGCCTCGTCTAATCAAGTAGGTGTAACAGAACAATGTTTGGCTCTTAGTAATTCATTAAATAAGTATCCACTACAACAACAGACTCTTAACTTAATGGCAAAAAAATCTTTGATGGCAACACTTGGCACAAACTGTGAGAAGTCAACAAGACTCCCAGTCACTATAAAATCTCCAGCACTCCCAAGAGGACAGTACCTTCAGATTCCCTCCAATGCACAAGTCCAAACAGTCCCAGCGTCTGAACTCCCGCCAGGTATCAAGAAACAGATTTTTACTTCATCAGCCAACTCTTCTTCCAGTGCGGTCTATGTGTCACCTGTGACAACCGTAAATCAATGCACCACTCCACCAAGCAATTCAGCACCTGGGACACTTTCAAATACATCAAATATGACCTCACCTTCAAACAGGCCACATTTGAAATTAATTCCAAAGGTTTCACAAAGGCCCAACAGCCCCATAAAGTGGGTGATCGAAGAAGAAGAAGACAGCTTCAGAGGGTCAACTCTTGACCCTCTTATTTCTCCTTCCATTACTTCAGAGATTCTTCGACCTGTTGCAGCGAGAGATGTTATCAACAAGCATTGTGAAATAACAAACGAGAAGCCCGTTTTTCCATTGAGTCTGGCCAAAAGTGAAAAACGACATGAAAACGCCTTGGTCGTGTGCAATGGGAAGGTGTTTTTTGTGGCTAAAAAGTGTAGGCAACCATTTAAATTAAACAGCAAGGGAGCTGATCCCCCCAAAGCAGCAACAAAAAGTTACCAAATCAAGAAAACCAGCATACCGCCATCCCAAAATTCACTCAGACAAGACTTCAGGATTATTATTCCTGATGAATCAGATGATGTCATTGACCTTTGCAATGACGATTGTCCAGATGACTCATCTCAAGAAGAATCATCAGGTTGTATGTCGACCATGACTCACGTGGATGAGGACAATGTAATATTTGTATCGTATATTCCACCCAAATCTGACTCTGGGCCAACACAAACTGTGATACAAAACACACTTGAGAAGGAAACTGACCAGGCAAGCACACGGAATGTACACTGTGTGAAGGAACAAAAGAGCCTGACGGACCCAACTAGTTCAGTCAGTGAACTCTTGACTGACGGTGGAACTCTCGTGGATCATCTAGCAACAAATGACAAAGATGGAAGAGCCTTTTTGAAACAGGGAAAACCTGGACAGAGTGAAGTCAAAAATGTAACACATGTCTGTGATACAGCAGTGGTGACAACAAATAACAGTAACACCTTAAACATGAACACTCTGCAGAGCAACTACAACCAACACCTGGAGAGCATGGAAGTGGATCCAGAAACAGAGAGTTCAGCAGATACCAGCACTCCTGACAGCAGCATTGGAATATGTTCTCAAAAGGAGGACACCTTCGAAATGGAGGTGAGGAGACTACTATTGAGTTGGGAAGTGGGACAGGCTACTGGTTTAGGAAGTTTTTTTCTCCGTTGTGTATTTCCAACCCAAAATAATCATCAGCAATATCAGTTAAGTGTAACTGAACAAAGGAATAAGGGACTCTCCCTGAAAATGTAACAATCTTAGAAGTTCATGTTATGGAGGTTAGCAGCACATGTGGCAGAACATTGAGATCTATGATTGGATGTTTCTTGCTTCAGTTTTTATGTCCATAGTCTTGTACCTGAAGTTCCAGATGTTTTCTAACACATTTATCTTTAGTTCTGAAAGTTTCATGTTGATCCAAGCCATAGAAACTGTGAGTAACATAACAAAGAAGGATATGTTAAATTTCAGAACCAGTGGCACCCGAAATATTAACTCCTTCTTAATAAGAAGAACTTCATTACTTTGGAATACTCAATAGTGTTGTTGATGGAAATGTTTAGGAGCAGGAAACTATGTGAGAACAGGATATTGACAGTGCATTTAACGGAATGGTTATTGTGGAGCAAGCAGAGGCATTTGGTTGTTTCTCGTGTATCTCACCACAGAAGGATGTTGTGGATGTACATTTTTACATGCTAAATTGTGATATCTTAAAAAGTAAACATCTGGTGAATCTTATTATTAAAAATGTGACTGGTGGTTCCATGCCATGTAAGCCCTGCCTAATTTGTTGATTACAGACTCCAATATTGGTGCGTGGAAGTGTTTATGCTTGACTACCTGCAGTTATAGTCATCATGTGTAGTCACATCTCCCTACTGGTTTGAATATGGAAACTAAACAATTGAAATATCTGCCTGTTTAGCTACTTAAAGTTGAAGTATGTAACTCTGACACCAAGCGTTTAGAAATGGTACTGTGGCCCACGTTCAAAACACTGGAGAGAGCTGTTACTCCTCGCCCCCTCCCTGCCAGAGTCTACTTCACGCGGGTTGCCAGTTGTTGGACGTGATCCTGCATATCCTCCTCCGATCAGCGGGTGCAGCTGAGTGCTGTATGACGCTGTAACCGTCTCCATGTTTCAAAGGCATCTCCTATACATACCCTGGTTTTGTTTCTCAAATTGTCACAACGTATTTGAGAGTCATAATGAGGTTTTTTTGGTTTTGTAACATCAGACATTATCTGCAGTGTTCCTAGCTGCAGCTCAGTGGCAACTGGCAACCTGGCTGCTGAAACGCTACTGACTTGGTGATTGGTAGATAGGTGGTGGGTGGCG
Source organism: Scomber japonicus (assembly GCF_027409825.1). Classification (NCBI taxonomy): domain Eukaryota; kingdom Metazoa; phylum Chordata; class Actinopteri; order Scombriformes; family Scombridae; genus Scomber; species Scomber japonicus. Next base: position 2,141,329 of record NC_070581.1, read on the forward strand.
TATCAGGCCAAAACACAGAATGACAACATAAACATTACTTGAGGGCTGCAACTGAGCTTTTCAAATGTGAATATTCTGGCTGGACTACTACTGTCAGTGATATCAGTGTTTGAAATTAACATGATTCCTTAATGTCTGGTGATATTTAGGGCTATTTTATGATTACTTGGAATATATTTGTTACATACAGCTACTTTAATGGATAGTTTCACAATTTTTACAAGTCTGTCTTTGCATAATCCTCAGATTCCCATTGGATATTGAAACTGTTTTTGCTTGCTGTCATCATTCCTCCTGTTCATACCGGCCAGTAAGAGATCACTTTCTAATGTACCTCCAATGAAAGTGATCAGCGACAAACTCCACAATCCTCATTTTGTGCAAAAAATAACAATTTTAGCCACTTCAAACTGTTATTTTGTCTTCCTTGCAGAGCTCTACAGATGAGACATTTTCACCGGCACCAAAACCATTTCACATGACCGATGACCAGCTGAGGCAAATATTTGGGATTACAGCTGCTGTGAACATTTGCCTGAAGAGGATTGACGAATGTTCAACTGGGGCTGTACCTGAAGCGGCTCTGGAGAACAAGTCCATGAGCAAACAGTCAGCAGATGACATTCAGACAACAAACAGATTAAAAGAGAAAGCGCTCTTCTTACAAGACCTTTATGATCCACAAGAAACTGAAAGTGACAGTGGTTTTATCAGTGTGAAAAGAGTGAACCTACTGACTGACCAGGAGTTTTCAGAAGACATCATCACATCAGGCCTTCACACAGATATCAGACCAATCAAATGTTCTCTTTTCAAACAGACAACAAAAGCTGCCACTGCTTTGAAGAGTAAATACACTTCAGGTCAAAGTTTAGACAAGGACCTGTTGTGTGATGTTGAAACTGAGCCAGTGATTGACTACGTGGAACCAATAGATGATGATCTCCCCAGCGCAGATGAAAACAACATCCTCAACTCAACTGCTCATTCACAGATTCAGACTTGTGTTAATCCAAATGCAAACAGGAGAAGAATGGGTCGGGCAAGAAAGCGCACAATGTGTCCATGTTGCATTCCTGGTGCTCTGGATCCTGCAGTGAAGTCCAGCGTGAGGTTAGAAGAACTAGAGAGATGGTCATGGACAACAGAGCAGTCGAGTAAAAAAGGAAGGCGAAGGCCGACAAAGGCTCCAAAACAAGATGGGAAAACACCTAGAAGGATCAATTGCATTATGGCCAAGAACAAGCAGAACTGTAAAGCTTACAAGGTTCCAGACAGTGACAGCTTATCTGCAACATCCATGGTCTCTGATGAGCTAAAACGACACAAACAAATCAGAAGACTCAAAGAGCTTCTGAAAGAAAACGAGGCCACTTTAGAAATAATGAGAAACAGCTCGATTTCAGACTAGAAAGCCAACATCTCAAACTCTAATGATCTAATGGTTGTGATAATGTGATTCATGTTTCATATATAGGTTATTGCTATTATTTCCTGTTGTTGGAATTAACAAAGAAACTAATACAACAAACCTTTTTTGATATTATTACAGTATATCACCCATAATGATCCACAGGTCAAAACGTGTTTGAGTGACTCTACTGGTGTCTGCTTGAGTTGAAACGATACAGAAAGAGATTTGACTGCCTGTAGGGAGTTAGCCAGGGACACATAGACTGAATTTAACAATGGGGGTCTTGATAAATGTGTGACAGGATCTCCTCGTTTTAGTCAGATTGAGACTTTAGTGGAAAAACAGTAAAAGCATCAAGTTTTAAGAGGGTTAGGGTTAGGGTTAGACTAAATACTTGTGGATTGATCCTTGTCACCAACAAGTGTGTTATGTTCTATTTTAACATCTGTATGTTTTATGCTTATATGTATTTATTTAATGAAAATGTTCTGATATTCAGAGATACACTTTCATGTTAGTCATGCTTATTAAATACTAATCTAATATTTTCTAATATTTTATTAGGGTTCACTGGTTAAAATGATTGTTATGAGCACATCTTTTATGAGCTGTAAACAGCAAAACAGATTGAGTTCCATTATGCCAACACATTCACCTGACATTTAAAATGTCTGTTTTCTGTCATAGTGGACACTACTGACCAGCGCATCATTACATCCACACTCAGTCTTAATGCTTGGCAAGATGTTATTTTATTCAAATGAACAACCTGACATGTATCAAAACAAGATAAGGTATTTGAGGGTCCTTCATGGTTAATAGAGAATATAGCTTTACAAATTGCACTATCAGACTTTTAATATGAAGATCAGGCTCTTCCTGTGAGGTTTTTTTGCACATTTGTGCAATGTTTTGTTGTCATAAATGCAGACTCACTGTTCAGTGGTTCCAATAGACTGTATTTGTTCGTTTGAAGATAAACAGGCCTGGAATTTTGATAGAGGTCCTGCGCAATTTTGCTATATCACCGTTGTACTGTATGGGCAAATGTGAGGGCTCGTGTTTCTAATGTTATTGACTGTCTGAATGATATTGTTTGTATGAAGTTCAGGCCTGTGCATGCAATTTTTTGTCACTTGATTTGTTAAATGATGCTGATTGTGTTGACAAAGTGAAAATGCCAAAAAAACAAAAGTGACTACCAGAAAAGCAGATGTGACTACCAGAAAAGCAGAATACATACATATATATTTTTCATTGAAGACATTTGAATAAAGTTGAGAACATAAGACCAGACGTCCCCAGTGTGGATGGAAGAGCAATGCCTAGATGTTGAACATTTTAAAATCAAATAGACCTTCTTCCTACATACAGAATCAAGAAACATTTTTATAATGTATTCATATGTATATCTAGAGAGGGTGCTGCATACATAAGCCTAGAAAGGTGTTTGGCTTTTGGGAACAGAATGATGCCCTCTCTCTCTTTGTAGACATGAAATGAACTTCTCTTTAGTTTTATAAATGATAGGAGTAACTAACATCAGAGGGAGATCCTGGATTACAATCTTTGGTTATGACTTTTTAGTGGAGATCAGTTTTCTGTATCACCATGAGGCAATTGTGTTTAAAATGGATTTTTGTTTTTTGATGCAAACTGGCAACACCTGCTGGACATCTCTTGCTATTACATGTATGTGTGTGTATGTATCTATAAATGTGAGAATGGGATGTAGTGCTTTTACACACAGACACATTTTACTTCATCACTTCATCACTGCAGGCAAAAACTTTCAGAGCGACTCAAGACATAATTTAAAGAAGAAGCAGATCATCAGTGACAGCAGGGCTAAGCCCATTATTATTGTATACATGTCATTAAGATAACATTATCTATATGTACGTTAAACTAACTCAGCAGGGGCCACATAGGCAATAGGCACATAGGCAATCAGTATTTACTGACAAGTGTATTTGTATGCAGCTTTTGGAAATACACATGTTCTCTATTCTCTGTATTTTCCTCTCTTTGTTCACCAGTGATGTGTCTGGATTTTCAATGTTCTGAAGTAGTCAGTTTTCCAACAGCCACCAAACTTCATGTGCTATCTCAGGTCATGCCAACTTGCCTTTTTGTCTGGAGGACTGGGAGGACTTTGTCTGGGCTGGAGGTATCAATATTGGGGCCTCAAATCTAAATCTATGGCAGACATATTTGTGTTGTAAAAATCCTGTCAGCAGCAGACACACAGAGCTGCAGCCAATTCAATTCAAATTTCAATTCAGTATGTTTTATTGGCATGAATGTGTCAAAGGTAATACAAGTAAAATATATGAATAAATAAAAAGAACAAGAAAATGGCAGAAAACATTGAACGTGTTTTGTGTGTGTACTTTGTTTGTGTACTTTGTTTGTGTGTGATTGTGAGAGATTGTTGTATGACTGAAGATTGGCTAGGCTGATCTAACTTCCTGATAAGTGACCAGTGTGTGTCTAATATGGGAGGCTATGGGAGGCCGTTTAGGGTGAAAACATTGAAATATGTGCACATACACATTGAAAACGTGCACACACATTGAAAACGTGCACACACGCACATTGACAATGTGCACACACATTGAAAACGTGCACACACACATTGACATGATGTGCAGACACGAACTGAAAATTTCCACTCTCTACCACCTTCTCACACAGCGGGATATAGGCTACTTGTGTGTGTGTGTGTGTGTGTGTATCTGAGTGTGCGTGTAAAATGTCAGTGCGCCCGGAAGTTGTTTCAATGTAACAGGAAGGCACCGCCATCTTTTCAAAATAAAATCAGGGCGAATGATCAATAAGGTTTATGAGCAGGTGATGTGCCTTGTGTGTGTGTGTGTGTTAGTGTGTGTGTGTGTGTGTGTGTGTGTGTGTGTGTGTGTGTGTGTGTGTGTAAAATGTCAGTGCGCCCGGAAGTTGTTTCAATATAACCAGAAGGCACGGCCATCTTGGACAGCTACTTCTGGTTTTGCCACGGTGTCTAAATACACATAAATCATTGCATATTGTAGATTATAAAGCAAAGTATAGAAGGTTTCATGTGACATGTGCAATAAATATCTCTCTCCACAGGTTTAGGGATGTCGAACTAAATATTATTAAGTGTGCATATGGTTGCCTAGATCACAATCACACAATCTGTCACTACAAGGCACATCACCTGCTCATATTTCTTATTAATCATTCGCCCTGATCTTATTTTGAAAGGATGGCGTGATAAGTAGCCTATATCCCGCTGTGTGAGAAGGTGGTAGAGTGTGGAAATTTTCAGTGCGTGTCTGCACATCATGTCAATATGTGTGCATGTTTTCAATGTGTGTGTGCACGTTTTCAATGTGTGTGCACATTGTCAATGTGTGTGTGTGTGCACGTTTTCAATGTGTGTGCACGTTTTCAATGTGTGTGCACGTTTTCAATGTGTGTGTGCACGTTTTCAATGCGTATGTGCACATATTTCAATGTTTTCACCCTAAACGGCCTCCCATAGTAAAGCTGGAAATTAGTGCCACGGGGTGCCAGCTACGAGGCATCTTTTATTCTTCTCCATACTTATTATTTTACTTCTTCCGCCATATTGCGTAACTCCTCGACAGCCAGGGTGTGCATTTATAGCGGAGGAGACACGGGTAAATTCAAATGTCGTCTCCTCAATATTGAGAAAAAACATCCCTAGTCTGCCTAATTTTATTTTGATCAGCATGGTAGATATATTAAACAATAAAAACTTGTTAAACTAGAAAAAAATATATTCTTAGACACCTAAGAGGCCTACCAAATCAATAAGAGACATACAAAGGTTAAGTAATAAATTGTGTTTAATCGTTTCATAAAAATATGTACAAAAAAAAATCTAGGGCTTTCCATTTAACAGTGAACTCCCAGTGGGGAAAAACTGCTAGTAACATGTGCCACAACTCCCTCTGCCAGGGTGTACAGACATTTACATTTGTTCATTTATTTTTTGTGATTTTGGAGCACTTCTAGGGCCTTACGTCTAGCAGCATTTATTTGCTTAGCTGCATGTCTCTGCTGTGCTTCCTTCTCCTCTTCCTGTGCAGTCCTCTTGCTTTCTTGTGCACTTGCACAGGTTTTCTTGCAGCCATACTCCACCTGGAATTCAAATATTACATGATGATATTACATGATATTGACATGACTAGGCTATACAAGCAAAGTGCTGTAGTGCATGTTGCTACTTCCTTGTGCTCTGTGTGCTAATCTCTGCTTACATCTACTGTTACACTTGATACTGACCAGTAAGATGTACTTAATACTGCCACAGTAAAAGTTACTTAGTGTTATATGATCAGGGTGTCTTTTGAACACTGGAAATAAATCGCGTACTCGTCCCGGCAGTAGCCATACTCAAACTTTCCCTGGAATTTTCTAGTTATTATCATCATACCAGACACACGCAGCGCCGCGCGTATGACGTCACAACACCGCGGTCGGAGTGATCACGTGATTAGTGTGTGTGAGAGAGAGAGAGAGAGAGAGAGAGAGAGAGAGAGAGAGTGTAGTGAGCGGAGCATGTGTGTTTTTACCCTCAGCTCTGTACTATCTACTGAAACTACATACAACGACGGGAAGGGATTTAAAGTTGACGTCTGATAATTGACTGAGGTATGAACGGTAGTATAGTTAGAGTGTTCATCATTGTTATTAAACATTTTAATGAAGTGTTTAGGTATTACGGTAACCTAAGATTCGTTTTACGGAAATCGAAACCTTAGTGTAGAGTTGTGTTGTTGGCTTCAGGTCAGTGTGTTAATTCACACGCTACCCGTTAATGACTGTTTTGATAGAGAATGTGAAAAGACACGAATTAATTTAGTTACTTTCAGTCTAGTCTTCCTAGCTATTGGTTGCATTCATGTTACCGTAAAGCTAAAATGAGTGACGATAATAAAGCTAACATTAGCAGTACATTGAACAAAAATATTAGAATTTGCTCCGACAATATCAAATTATTATTTAATATTCGTCAAGTCATCAATATCAGGGCTCAAGCGGGGCAACATGAAGCAATATGAGGCTTTATATTAAACACAAACAATAAAAGTTAGATGGTGAGCAGACGAGTGTCATTCAGGTAGAAAACGTGTTCTTCCGCCACAGAAATGTATCCAAAAGATGTTCTAGAATATAGGCCCTCTCACAGCAGAGACTGGGACTGGAAATGCAAGGAAAAGTAATATTTGTTTTAAAAGGTTTAGCCAGCTAATGCAGTAGGAGAGTATAAGAAATACAGATGCTCTGGTTGCATGTGGGTGAATGTCTGGATGTGATAATACTGGTTGTTGATGAAGTACTTAAACTACATTTTATACTGTTTCCAGTGTCAAAACAATAACAACTTTTCTGTTTTTATGCAGCACATATCTGAAAGTAACTCTCAGAAAACTTGAGCTCTGCTTCAACTCTGTTTAAAACTACAAGACTTTAATGTAAGTGTGCTTCCACACAGTAGATCTCCAGAGGCCTGTACTACGAAGCTGGATTTTCTCTTATCGAGGTAACTTCAGGGTTAACCCTGGGTTTTCCGTACTACGAAGCTGGTTCACTTCTTACCGGGGTAAATCACCATGGTAACTTATGCTGAACGGCTAACCTGCTCCGGAGCAGGTTAATGTTCTGGATAAGAGATCAGCGAGTACAAAAGCACCACCTCCTGACCAATCAGCTCTCTTAGAAAATGACCTGCCCATTCTTAAAAGATCCTGGCTGTCAACATTGGTGCGCGGATCGCGAGAGGAGCGCTTAGGAGAGAATGAGCTTTTAGGGATAGATGCAATTTTTTAATTGGCCAAAATATATATTTAAAAAATAATCATTGAGGCACGTGGGGGATATTATTCTGTATGTTATACAGTTGGTTTGAAATCATTCACTCAAATGGTTGAAGCGCATAATAGGTTTGTATTTTGAATGTTGAATATTAAACTAACTTAATGTCTCTTATGAAAGGAAGGGCACTGAGGAAGCGCTCTGCCCCAAACGTCTGTGCCGTAATAAAGTGGCATTGTGTGATCAGAGTGCTGTCCGTTTATATTGTCTGATAAATTAATATTGTATGATCTCATGAATTTACACATTAACAGAGTCGGCAATTTTCTGCCAGCATTCCTTCCTGGCTTTTGCTGCAGCAACAGTGTTGCTTTTGGCCTGGATGATGTTTGAATTCTTCATATTTATGAAGAATAATTGTCTGCTCCTCCATGGTAAAGTAGGCTGCTTTGCAGGGTTTCTGCATGTTTGTGATTGGTCAGACGCTGCAAACACCTCCCCTTTATGTGAACGCGCAGAGATCCAGATGGGAAAACCCTGGGTTGACTTACCGAGTTGATAACCAGCTTCGTAGTACCGCTTATCCTGGACTGCGAAGATCTGGTTAAGTCAATCCAGGTAACGGAGAGAGATCCTGGATAGGTTAATCCAGCTTCGTAGTACAGGCCTCTGGAGTGGGGCTCATCACCACTGCTCTGCATGTTTTAGGTATCTCCACCACTCTAACACACCTGGGGCCTGTTTCAGGAAGCAGGTTTAACTAACTCTGAGCTAAAACCTTAACTCTAGGTTGACCAACTCTGAGCTGTCAAACTCAGAGTTTTGGGTTTCAGAACAAGTGTTAACAGTTAGTTCAATCAACTCTGAGTCAAAGTAACTCTGAGTGAAGCTTCTGCATGAGGAGATACCAAGCCCTCATCAATGGAGCACAGATAACATGATTCACCATGACAACAGGAGAAACAAAGGGCTCAGTCCTCCCACTTCTCCCCAAAGGATTTAGAAATATTAATGAATACATGCAGATGATGAGTATATTTAAGAAAAGTATTAATGAAAAAAAGAGAAACATTTTGTCTCGAGTGGTCGACTTATTCAACATTTATATTCTGTGTATGTGTGTGTGTGTGTGGCACATTTAACATTCATGCAGACCCCAACAGGTACAAAACATAGGCCTACTTGGCAGCAACTGAATATGAAATATAAAAATATAGCTCAAACAAGTAAGGTATTGATTACAAACATTTGTGGTGTTGTTTAGCCTGCCCTCATTAAACAGCATTTAAATGCTACATTCAACATGTTATATATATTTCAGTAGTTGATGAAATCTTCTAAGGAAAGAAGAAAGTCAATTTTTCAGCCATCCCAACACTGCCAGTATTTAATATTGTCTATTTGAAAGCAACACCTACATGCCTTTATACATACAACACTAAAAAAGTAAACGTTTAAGTGTAATTGTCAAATTTAGTTTTATGTTTGGGCACTTGCACCATAATTTAACAGTAGCTGGTATGGAGAGAGAAAGTTCGTCACTGGTAGCGAACCAGCGACATTGCCACTGTGAAGCATGAGCAGTAACCACTTGGCTATCAATCACCTTCAAATATTGCCTTTGTGACAGCCCGACAGACGGTTGCCTTGGAAACATGAACTTGAACAGAGAACATATTCTGAACTGAGAGCATGTCCATGTGGTGTCGTACAGACGATACGAGGGCTGAGAATATTGTTCAGATAAATTATTGATTGTACAAAAAAATGGAAACACTCAAACAGAACATCATCAGAGAATGATAAAACATTCTAGCAGGGTTTGATCACCCTGACGGAGATTTATGCTTCGTATTTGTGCTTCAATATTAACTCTTTAAGAAAAGGACACACCATGTCTGACATCTCCTTCAGTCTGCGGGCTTCAACTAAAAAGGAGGAGAAACTCAGGGTTAGTTGAAGAAAACCTGCCAGCGAGCAGGTTAGGTTCACGGAGTAAGTTGCCAGAGTAACTGACTCAGAGTTAAGCTGAACTGGCTTTGTGAAACCGAAAAACCAGAGTTTCCCTCATCTCAGGGTTAACTAACTCAGAGTTCTCACTAAACCTGCTTTCTGAAACGGGCCCCTGATGCTAATTATTAACTTGTTATCAAACCCCTAGACAAGCTTCATCAACCTAAAACATGCAGGGCAGTAGCTTTCCATAAATGAACTAATTCACCATACAAGCACAGCCAGCTTGTTTTATATTTTAACCGATGAGGAGCCAGAGTTTACTGCAGTTATTATGGGTCCTAGTTTAATGCGCTGCAATTAAACCATAGAGCTGCTTATCTGTAGAAAATTAAAATACTGCAGAATAAAAAGTAAAAGCAGAGTAGGGCCCAACCCATGCTGGATTTTAGGGGCAAATGACTGAAATTAAGGAGCAAAAAAAAAAAATCCTATATCGATATATGGGCCTATAATGTTATGTACACAATATATACATAAACACACTTTTCTTTTCTTTTTTCTTTGCTGTGATCCCTCAAATGTGGTTATAAATCACTCTTGACAAATATATACATTGGATATTAATGTATTGCCCTGAAACAGTAAAAACACAGCTGGCAATTTAACAATAATATTTAGCTAAGAATGGTTTAAAAACAGTCAACAAAAAACATGCATGTATTAAACTTGAATTAAGAAAAAATATCAAATGTACATAAAATGCTGCTTATATAACTTCAACAAATTAAAAACAACATACTCGGACAACATACTCACTAATACTGATATATCTGTGATAGGCCGATATTAGTCATTAATATCGACTGACCGTTATATCGGTGGGGCTCCAGTGTAGAGTGTTCACACTGTTCTCACACAACACGATACGCAAGGGGAACAGAGGAGCAGCTTGCGATTAATACAGTTCAGACTAATTGTAGATGATGGTCAGTTAACTTAAAATATGATTCAATCTTATGTTAAATGAGATGTTTTAAAGTCAATATTGTTAATATTTGTCATGGTGTATGGACTGTCTGGCTTTAAAGACACCTGTGATGAAGCCAGCAGTCTAACTAGTGAAGTCTTTATGTGTCCACAGGAATATACACACCATGGATCTTCTTCAACTTGAGCTCTACATCCCAGAGGAGGCTGAGGTGAAAAACATCCCCATTCAGAGCTTACCAAACTCAGTGCTCAGAAGAATGGGCCTGCCCCCGCTTACATCTGAGGACTCCAACGCTCCTGCAGACTCTCAAGAAGTCATATGGATTTGTCCAACAGTCATACGGAAGAAAGACCAGACCCCAGCCACCCAAACAGGAAACAGTGAGACAGAAAACATGTCATTAAAAGTCTCCAGAGAGTTTCGGGATGCACAGGGTCCTCTCCAAATGTCTGTTGTTTCTTCCAACTGCACAGCTTATAAGCTGCTGCAGAACATGATGCCTGGAAAGAAGGTCTCCAAACGCGCCTCTAATACACCCCTCCTAAGTCAAGGCCCACCGATCAAAATCCAACAAGATGTTATTGTCATCTACCACAAACGCATTTACCTGATTGTCAAGAACCCCAAACGACAGAGATGTGAACCACAGTCCGAGGCCCGGTCCTCCCGCTATTCAGCATCAGCTGTGTCATGTGACAGCCAGGAGAAGGTACTGATGATTACTGTAGCATCACTCTGTAAGTGTGTGGGGACTGAGCTCAGTTGGATTTCTGTTAAAGCGATGGTTCGGCGTAATTTCAACCTAGCATCATATGCACCATTACGTCTATCTAAACACCGCCTCAGACCTGTTTTAAAATTTTGGACGCCGAATCTCTTAGTATAGGCGCTAACGGGACCACCAGTGTATCTGGTAAATTACCCCACTAATAATGCCTGGATTGTTATCAAACTTCTACAGTAGTACAAATAAATCGATGCATTGGAAAGCTTGTAAGTACATCAGGAGTTTAGTAAAATAAACACTTACCTGATGACTTTTACTCTGCTGCTCCTGCTAAAGCTGTAAACATTGTCGAAATCTCGCGTGATGACTGAAATACTGTGTAGTCGCGCGAGATCCCAAACAGAGCACCTTCGAAATTGAGCCACTCATCTTCACGCTCGATGTGCATCATTACGTCTATCTGAAGCAGTGTTTAGATAGACGCAATGGTGCATATGACGCTAGGTCGAAATTATGCCGAACCATCGCTTTAAGTATCCAGCCTCACAGTGATTTCATATAGTTGACCAACCAGCATTACTATGCACACACACACGTTGAGCCAAGCCACTGGCATAGTAATGTTGGTCTCTGTCCGCAGACGGGATATTAAAGGGACTGAAGACCTCTTTAGCTTTGCTTTTTGAAAACAGTAACCATGGCTAAAAACCCACTTTTTTTAGGATGGCTTTTAACACCTAGTAGTATGACACTTTTATTTTATCTTATTTTATTTTATTTTATCTTATTCTATCTTATTCAATTTTGTTGTATTTTATTGCTTTCACTGTTATTTTATTGTTTTTAATTGTTTTTATTTTTCTCTTTATTTATTTATTACCTACTGTAAAGCACTTTGGTACACCGCAAGGACTGTTATAAAGGGCTGTATAAATAAACTACATTACATTACATTTACATTACATGTTAAACTTTTAAATCCGATGTTTAACAGTTCCTCTTTCAGTAACAACGTCTCTGTGCCTGTTCTCTTCTTGCATCAGCAGGCTTCTCTTGAACCTGAAGACAAAGAACTACAAAGGAAGAGAATGCGTGTCACTTCTCCCAAAGCATCCCCAAAACACGATCTACTCACCAAACCAGAAAAGCCCTCCACCAATAAGAGGCTGCACACTGATCAGGTGAATATTGTAATACTAGTTTTATAATCTAGCTACCAAAACTAAGAAAACGAGAGACTGTTATAACATGACACATTGAAAAGTAAAATGAGTAGCGCATGCTATTGGGTCCAGGAAGTCTAGATTAAAAAGTGTGTTTGTAGCTGACATTTAGAGGAAATACAGAAGCAGTGCAGATAATCACCACTGACCTCTCCATTCCATTTCAACTCATACAGTCCAGAATCAATTGGATTTCAATAAAATTATTGATTAAGTTACATCAGATAAATAATAACATTGCACAAAGCTTTCTTCTACTTGATTCCCACACATCCTGTTAGCATGTCCTGCACTCTAGTGGTCAGAGAGGTGCACAACACCCAGAACTAGAAAACTCCAAATAGTCCTTACTTTATAAAAGTACCTGGGTCAAACACTGGAAGCTCCCAGCACTTAGCTCTCTGCTTTAATTAACCTTTGCTTTGGTTCACTGGCAATAATGTGTCTACTGGATTTCGGATTTATCATGTAGCATCAGTATGAATCCCACATGATCTGTGAGTCTTGTTTATTTGAGGACTCTGGTTTGTGACACAGTGTCCTTTATATTTCCTTCAGGAGCTGCTAAATGACAACAAGTCAAACAATAGGCGTGCTAGAAGAAGGCAGACTATTGGCTTGCCTACTCCAGTGGACCAGGAGGAGGAGGCCAACAATGTCATTGATGAATGTGAGACACAAGCCCTGCACAGTCCACAAGCTGATGCATCCTCTTCCCTAAACTACCGTATGGACAAAAAAAAGCAAAGAGAATATCAGAATGACAACTACAGGGTTCCTCAGAGTGCATCTGTTGACTGGTCATCACAACATCAGTCATGTGACTTCACAGAGCTGGCACAGAGAGAGAAGATTGCCAAACTGAAAGCCAAACTCAGACAATCTGACCCGCATAACAAGCAGTCGACTAAATGATACAATCAGAGTGAATTAAAAAAAATGATGCTTCAGTTGAGGAAAAGAAAACTTAAATTCAGTTTGTTAATTATTATTTTGACTTGTTCATGAGGCCAGAGGATCATTTTTCATCATGTTGGTTTGTAGGTTAATCTGTCAGTTCTTTTCTTCAGTGTTTCTTGGTGTAATCTGGTGTTACGTGGTGTGTTGTAACAACTAGAATGTTTGAACCAAATCAAGTCAGACAGAAGATGTTGTATAATCTGTACAGATACTAAAGCCTGCTGAGATCAGTCATTATCAAGGACAGAGATTATTTTTGTTTGTTATGTAAGACGGTCAAAAATACATTTACGTCAGCACAATTACTCTCGTTTCTCTTTCATATGCATACACACACACACACACACACACACACCTGTCAGTGGGTCTACTGTTTTAGCTGATACATACATAAAATATACCTGCACTCAATCCTCTTATGGAAAGGGGGGATGGCCCAGTACTCACTCTCCTGACCAAATTCCTGCAAAACTAATAACATTCACATCAGCTTCAGCAGTATTTTTTGTACAGTGATGCTAGCATGCTAAAACACCAAACTTTTGATGGTGAATAAGGTGAACATTAAACCTGCTGAATACCAGAATGTTAGCAATGTTACTGTAAGCGTGTTAGTATCAGCGGTAAGTAAGTATTTCTCTTTAATGCTACTTTATATTTCCACTGCACTACATCTCAGAGGGAAATACTGCACCACATTTATCTGACAGTTTTAGTTACTTTTCAGATCAAGATTTGACACAATGGATATATATATATATATATATATATAACAAGCTTTTAAAATAAAACACGTTAAAGATTCACGATTGAATTTTATTGTCATTTGAGAAAAACTCTCACACGTGCACATAAATAAGTAATATTGCACATTTTCATAATAGCTTTCTGATTACAGATGAGAGAGCAAAGCACAGTCAGAGCCAAAATAGACATTTCAGAAGTCTATGGCCTGTTTTATCTCCTGGCATTAACATATATCTCATGATTTGATCACAAGTGTGAAGACAACCAAGAGGCATTGTGCTCTGATAACTCACACTACTTACTGAGGTGGTCTGCGACTCATTTGACCACATATCTATTGTTGTGCAAACACTGATCAGTGCAGGATGCAGCAGCACGGATGTACATGGTTGGAGTAATATGAACAGTTAGAATATCTCCTAGATGTATATTAGATCTTGAAACAATTGTATTAGCTCTTTAGCCCTCACTGAAACCACACCTTGTGCTTGTCTGACTGATGTAATAACTGTGTGTTCTTGTAGGAGTGATGTAGGCAGCAACACAATCTGGACACTAGTGGTAAGATCGAGACAGATAGACAGACAGAGAGAGGTGTCAACAGCATTGTGTCTCAGCTGTCCTCTTGTGATCAGATCACCTGAGACACATGTTAATGCCAGGTGTAAACTGTTAAAACTATGAGTTGTTAACAGCTCCACCAAATACTGATCAATCTGATTAGAGTCTTAGAATCAATGATTAGAGAAAAAGTCAAAAAACTGAAAACACATTTGTGTATCAGAACCATTAATCATCTCACCAGCCCTCACATTTATCTGCTGACCCTTTGGAGGGCATACAGGGCTTTTACTTGTAATGTAATGGTATTTTACATCTCTGTGTTGGTACTTTTAGGATCTGAATACTTCTTTCACTGAGAAAGAACACCATCTTTCTGTTTAAAGATACAAACAAAAAACAGAACAATCTTTCTGGTTAACTCATTGCTGCATCAGTTCCTCTTTATCAGTTTTTCAGCCAATGACTTACGAGCTTACATTATGAGGCTTTAGTTTTTATCTCTCCTCATTGGTCATCTCACCTGCATTCCACCCAAAATGAAGTTTATTCATCTGGTCATTTTGGAGGCGAGAGATTGTGGTGCTGTTCAATTGTGTCTTTATTCTGTCCTCATTCATATTAATGGGGTGGACAAAATATTAGAAACACCATTCAGTATGACCAATATAGCTCAACAGTGGCGCAAACTACAGCCTCTGAAGTATAAAGTAGAATCAACACCTCTCTGAAACAGCTTCAACACAAACCATCAAAATTTCATGAAGGTAGCATTTCATGCAGCACTGTTAGATCAGACTGTTAGTTTTAATAAACTAGTGAGTGTTTGTTTATGCCCATGATGAATATCATGTGACAAACATGGTAAGAACACATCAGAACAAGTTCACCCCTCTGATGACATGTGGAATCATCTGATACAAGTGAGATCTGAGCAAGAAAGAGTGCGAAGAGTGGAGGGAGGAATCTGCTGTTCAGCCCCCCCCCCCCCCCCCCCTTTCTGCAGCCACCAGCCCACACTGCCTAACTATATAAGACTGCAGGTCCGTTGAAGTCTGTCCGCACAGACAGGATGCACTCCTCACGCTGCCCTTCTGCAAGACCATTGACACTGAAGGTAAGACTAAGCCTGGCAGGGTTTACTGTAGCTGAACTGACTTCACTGGACAAAATGATGATGGTTTTGCATGTTGGGAATAATTTGAATAGATCAGACAATGATTTGCTTCACTGAGCAGTGGTGCAGTGCAGGCAGCTACACACAATATAGCTATTCTGCCAATAGTTTCCTTTAACTTTCCAGACAGGAGCTGATTTGTAAATGCGAATTCAAAGAAAGAATTCAGGAGATGATCATATAATTTGAAATATAATAAATCACATACAAAACATACAATTCAACATGTATAGTGAATGGAATTTCCAACAATGACTGAGTAATGAATCAGTGTTGCTTAGGTTTAAATGAAGCTGTTCATTCAGGGAAATTCGTCTGGTAATCAAAAAGAAAACTCAACTCAACTCACTAAAGTCCAGTCTCAGAACTTTGTCTCTAGAATGCTGATAATTAGTATCAAATAACTGTCAAGAAACCTTTTATGAAAGAAGTTATTATTATGGTGGTGTCATAGAATAAAGCATTTGAACGGTTGACAAAACAAGGGAATGTATGATTGACTGATGTACTATATATTAATGTATATGATATGTTTCTGTTTCTTTCAAGTTGCTCACTTACATTTCATACCCATCATTACACTTTTTTAAATTGTATATCATTATTACATTTACAACATGGCAACAAGCTTATTGTTGGGGTCATGATAGCTTTTGCACCTAAAGACACAGTGATGTACAGTTTATCTACTTTGGTATATGGACTGTACTTATATAGCCTAGTGCTTTTCTAGTCTTTTTGACCACTCAAAGCTCTTTTACACTACATATCACATTCACCCATTCACACACGTTCAACCACTGATGACAGGAGCGACCACACAGGGTGTTAACCTGCTCATCAGGAGGAAACTAAGCATTCATACACATTCATACACTGTTGGTGCAGCAATATGGGGTTCAGTATTTTGCCCTAGGACAGATAAACATGTGGACTGGAGGAGCCGGGAATCTCTTGAGTCAAAGCATCCCCCGAATAAGATATCCAGAAAAATATATTCATAGTGTACCTGTTTGTTAAGTTAGCACTATAACACAGACTTCATTGTATGGATTTTGCACAGAATTTTAAAAAGTCACCACTGATCATTGCTCCAGTTTGAAAGAGCAGGGTCATAGCTCCAATACAACCTCATGCAAAGAAATGTTTGACTCGCTATAATTTCTTTTTCTAAATAATATTTTACAAAATCATTATCTCCCTCCACAAAGTGCTGTTTTAAATTTGTTGTTTTTGCTCTATTTTTTTGGCTTAAAAACTTCAAAACTAAAGAGTTTGACTTTGTTGAGTGTGTCTCACCTCTCAGGATGATCTTTTTTTAATCTACCAATTTCATGTGTTATCAGAAACGTTTTGAAATACATTTGTATAATCTTATTAATGTGTCTCTCAGTCAGGATTAAAAAACTCACCATGTGTAATTTGTGTTGTTAAAACCCCAAAAGGGGAGGACATGACCTCAGTGGCACGTGGACCCCTGATTGAGATGCCATACTAAACAAAAGCCCTCTAATAAAACCTTGGCCAGTATATAGTATGTTGACATAATAATAATACCAATAGTGATGTCAAGTTTTTGAGGTTGCATTAATGAGAGTGTGTCTGTCTTTGACGGGCATGTTACAAGTCTTGTGTTTAAATTAAGAGTTTCTCCTCTTGTCTTTAGGTGTTGTGTGCTCGGATGTGTATGTTGTACTCTACCATGAGCCTGCTGGGCTGGCCTCTCGCCTCAGATGCAGCCAGACTCCGCTGTGGCTCCGACCTGCTCAGTGACCTTATATTTGTATGTGGTGATCGTGGAATCTATTTAGGTAAGTCTGTCCTCATCTTATCCATATCTAATGACATCTAAGAACCTGTCAAGGAGATTTACTATATTCATGTATACAAGTGGACATTTTGGCTTACTGGAGGCAAAAAGGTAATCAGCATAATTTTGGTTTAACCTCTGGGTAGGATTAGGGTTAGGGTTGGGGTTAGGGATGTAACTGATATTGAATGTCTGTGTCTATTTCAAAATTCAAAATTGATAGATTTCTTTTTATGAGATGCAGTTGATTGTGTTTTCTACCTCAAATTTGAACAATACAAATTTCTGATATTGTTCCCTATAGCCAAATGTTTTCAAGGTGATTTGACCCTGTGTGTTACATAATTACACATGCACAGATGTATAACACAGATACAGTCATGGCCATCATGTCAGGTGGAAACACTGCAGTACCTCTCTGTAAGTTATCGACTCAACAACAACAGAATATGTCCTGTTCAATTATTTACATGAAGACTAGCCACAACACTCCTCTGCTCTACAGTGAGTCACAGCAGCAAGTCAGATAAACTTAGCTTCTAATGCAAAATAATATCATTGTTTTGTTTTTTTTCATATAAGATTTCACAGTTTTTCACATTAGTGGTTTATCTTTAGGATATCCAAATCTTTGACATATAAATCAACTATTTCTTGTAGACCATATACTGTAAAACACATTGCAGCATTTTAATTTTAGAAGTTTATTTTTATAGAAATATAATATCTCGCACTTTTCACACAGGGAATCATCAGGGCCCTTTCACCTGATTACCTTTCCCCTGTTCTAACCAAGGCCACCTTCTGCATCTGGTATCAGAGTGGTAGCAATCCACCAAAATGGCAGTGTGCTCAGAACACTGTGCCTTAGTATGTGATAGCTTTATTGTTAAAACACTTGTTATCTGAGACCAGCTCAGCCTTCTGCTAATAACAAAGACAGATCTTGGAAAAGAGAAACAATTCACAGTTTACTTTGCACTGCAGTGGTGGAAGAAGTAGTCTTTTACTGCTACCATTAGGAACACAATATCTCCTGAACCATGACAATGTAGTATCATGAAATATGATGGCTGATTTCTCATAAAATGTGTTAAGCACAGTTCTATCCAATGTTCTCTCCTGTACAAAACCATCAGGATATTTTTCATTTGTCCAATTTGTATTGTGAAGTGTAATTAATACTGAAAAGGGCAGAGGGGATTGACTTTTTCATACACTTTTCCAGTATATATTCATTTGTCTGTTATCTATCTCATGTTTTGGCCTAAGTAATGTTTTGTACACTATGGAAGATTCCTAGGCTTAAAATGTTTGCTCACTCTGCAGGTAAAGGTATGTGGTCCGGTTACGGTGCTCGGCCCAGAGGGAAGGGAATAGTGGACAAATGCTGCCGGTCAGTCGGCTGTGAACTACATCATCTAGAGATGTATTGTGCTAAACCTAAGAGCCAGCAGCACACTACAGCTTACCCAACCACAACCACTGCACAGCATACCAGCACACAAACAGACATGGTAAGAGCTGACAAAACAGTCTTAACTCTCCTTTCTTCTCCTTTCTCTCTCTCCTCTTTATCCCCTGGAAAAATGGAGTTTTTTCTTGCTACTGTCACCATGTGCTTCTCATGTGGGAATGTTGGGTGTCTTTAAATGAAATGAAAGAGTACACTTATGTTGTGATTTGCTGCTATATATAACTTACTAGCTTTAATGGGAGTGTTGAAGTACATTTCACAGTCTTCATCAGCACACTGTTTGCCCAGTTATCAGAGATTTGTTTGGGTGTTATTGAATACATATTAGTAAAGGTAAAGAATAGTTCAGTAGTTTGACGTTATGAAAATATTCATTTTCTTGCAGAGAATTAGATGAGAAGATTGATATCATACAAAAACACTCGCACCATAACAAAGCTGATGTCGGTGTTTAATCAAAGCTAATCAGTGCAGTTCTTACACAGGGCCAAGGCTAGCTGCTGCAGCCAAACTACAAGTCCTTGAATCACCTCTTTTTATTGTGTTTGTCTTGCAGGCACAGCTGTTCCAAGAAGTATTTCATAAGAGACTTTTTGAGCACCTTGGAGCACCCAGCAGTCCAAAAAGGGCATCTTATAGAACAAAAACACAGCCTTCACGCCAACAGAAAAGCAGAGATTCATCATCACGCAGGAAGATGAACTCACAGCACACGACCAGCAGGCCTTCTTCCACCTTCAGGAGTCTCCCTCAGAGAACAAACAACTTCTAATCATGACATTTGACCTCCTGAAAAGCTGAATATTTATATTAACTGGACCCAGCACGTTTTGAAGGCTGCTGCTGATTCTTGTGATATGAAATTCTCTACTAAGTAGGGGCCCTATTCACAGAGCCCTGATAATCACATCGAAGCACCAGGAGATGAGCAGATCTGGAGGGAGTCAAAGGGTTTCCAGGTGACTCAATGGAAAAAAAGTGGCAGCCACATTGGATGTTCTCAGCTTTAGACAACAATAGAGACATCACCACTGGGTTTGTGTGGAATGGTGTTTGTTTATTTAATATTTAGCAGCCTGTAAGAATGATATTGCATTGGGTTTTTTTTTTTACCATCCCTGTCTAGAAGAGTCAATCCTGTGACACTGATACTGTGGAGCAAGGCTAAGGCTTGGATTTGAGTAAATTAGACTTGTTATTGTAATATTATTTTTCTTACTTTTGGCACAGAACTATGAAGTTTAAGTTTCACTTTGGCAATATTTTAGATCATAACTCATAAACTCTATAATCTAGAGTTAAATAAAAAATAAACTTATGTTTTCAGAACCATCTAAGCCTTTGGCATTATAGGTTCTTCTTTGTGTTTCTACTATATTTAAAGCATCATTGAGTTATGTGATGAATATTGCAGCAAACAGCTGCTTATTTACACATTCAGCACACATACAGTATAGCAATATTAGTATTTATTTTGACTTTATTTTTGTCCACCTGATGAATGTAATTCACTCTCCTTTTAGCTCTGTTTTGGTCCCTCCTCATCCTGAGAAAAACATTGGGATTTTTTAGAAATGCTCCACTATATTCACCAGCTATCCAAAAAGCTGTGTCTGCCCCACTATTTAGGCCAGGGAGTGTACAATGGGCGATGGAGTTCCTTGGTGTAACCATTTCTCAACAACATATGATGCTAAAAATACTGTAAATGTGTCAGATATCACTTGATATGACTAACTCACACTGCTGAAGCTCACTAGAAGCTGATCATCTACTTTTAAATAACTGTGTGGACACACTGTGGATACAGTCCTCCATCACTGAACATTGAAGATCTTTTAATAGTCAGTATGAACAGAAAGTATGATTACAGAGAAGAAACCTCTATCACTGTTCATATGGACTGTTTTAAAAAATAAATAGATCTGAAACAGTATGAATCTACCCTTTACAGTGAAAAGGGGCTACATGGGTTAGATGAACTAACAATGTGTCTATTTAGACATGATTTATTTCTAACAATAGTAATGACTTCTATCTAATTAACATATAAAGTATTTTTATATAATTTTCTGAAACTCTTGAGTTGGTTTAGTGCAAAATATAGTACACTGTACTTAATACTTCCATATTACTGTTGACAGTATTATGTAGCTTTATTGTGTGTTTTGGAGACAGACATTGGCAGGTCAGAATGTAGGCTATTGAAGAATTGTATGCACTTATTGACTTATTTTTGTATGTTAGTGTATGTTATCACACCTTTGTTCTTCATAGCCTTATTATTTATTATCATAATTGTTATTCAGTATGTTTTTTGCAATCTTTCTACTCCTTCATACTTTCACTGAAAGACACCATTCAAACATCAAAATGTTCAGTTCTTTAAGGACATTTATGCTATGACTTTTCTTAGTTCTAGCATAATCCAGTGATTTACATAATTTTTTTAAATATTAAAATTTAAAATGGAAAGTCTATGGGATGAATGTTTGAATGTTGGTATCTCAAAAATTACAAGTGAAAGTCTTCATACTTCATGGACAGGTATCCAGTGAGGAAATGTGTAACATATTAAAAACTGGAACCAACAGCGCTACCATGTGGTCAGTTATTTTGTGTTTCACGTTTTGGCTAATAACTCATGAACCACAAGACATATCAGAACAATATTTGCACAGCGTTATCCTTGGATGATGCCTAGAAGACTGATATGGGCCATACCCATTGCTGCCAATTCCATTTTGTATTTTTGATAAACTGTTGGCATGAATTTCATCTAGTCTTCACCTAACTTGCATATATCATATTTTGATGAACAAAATGTATTAGTTTGTTTTTGGACATCAATTACCATTTGTCTGTAATTGGAAACCAAACTTTTGAAGACATGGCTTGATTCACTTAACAGGTCTTCAATTTCAACCAAATTTGGTAATCATGCATATTAAGTCACATTACTCAAGTGTGTAACATGTCATACAATTCTACAAAAAGGGGGAACTAACATAAAATTATAATATGATATGTCTGTAATTCTATTGTCTTTAATGAAATGAAACTTGGCACACAAGGTCTCCATGAGAATCTGCACAACATACTGAATCATGGCACCAATAGTCCCACCTCGTGGTCATTACTGCTATCCCCTTTATGTTATTTGTTAAACAGACAAGGATGCTTGCTTTTGTTTTGACATTCCACATCAGTGCAATGATAATGAGTGAACTCATTTTACTTTGATATGGGGGGGAGGGAGGGGTCAGCACCTTGGAGAGTGCTGCAGTGGGCAGTCCTAACAACTGTATGAGGGTTTATAACATAATTAAAACTGTTTATGAACAATATTTAAGTATTCTTGAGATAACAATGATCAATGATAACTAAAATTGTAATTAAAAGATAAATACATTAAAACAAAGCACCATGATGTCTGTGTGGTGCAGCTGCATGCACAGTGACCTGACGAGAGGAGATGTGAAAACATGCAGCACAGAGTGAGTTGTTGGTGTTTTTGTGCTTCTGGAGGAAAGCTGCTCCGCTGCCACAATACATCTGTATTAATCTGTTAATGAATGTGATTCTTACAGAGTCTGTTATCAACAGCTGTTTATACTGTAGGACTGATGTGTTGATAAGTCTGCAGCCTCTGAGATGCTGCACAGAGCACAGTGTCATTACACACAGCCTTACTGTTTATTAAATCAGCTGATGACACCAGACTGCTCCAGTATAACCACACACGCCTCTACACTCATCACACTGGTCAGTTATAACTCTATATTCTTTCTTTTTATGAATTAAATGTGAGGTTAGCAGATCATCAGCCAACTTTCTTTTTAGCAAAAGTAACTTGTGTTTTATTCTTGAAACACATTGCCTGACAAATGCGCTGTTATAATATTAATCCGCCAAAGTCAATCAATCAATCAATCAATCTTTATTTGTATAGCGCCAAATCACAACAAAGTTATCTCACTTATATCACTTTACACATAGAGCAGGTTCTAAACCGAACTCTTCAGGTTTTAACTTTAAAGAGACCCAACATTCCCACATGAGCAACAGTGGCGAGACAAAACTCCCTTTTAACAGGAAGAAACCTCAGGCAGAACCAGACTCAGAAGTGGGCGGACATCTGCCTCGACCAGTTGGGGTTGAGAGGAGAGAAAGGAAGGATAGGGGAGAGAGGCACAATGAAAATCAACAATAGAGCCAGATGGTCCGGGACTGGAATCCGTCATCCGGACGTCTACAGGCCCAGATTACCTGTAAGACCAGAAAGCAGAGCCAGAAACCAGAAACCAGAAAGTCAACTCCGGGGAAGAAGTTTAGGTTATTGAATGCATTAATAGAACATAAGTGTTAATGGATATAGATGGATAGATAGAGAGAGAGGGAGGGAGGAGGAGAGAGAGGCCCAGTGCATCATGGGGGTGGGGGTCCCCCGGCAATCTAAGCCTATGGCAGCATAAGTTAAGAGCTCAAAGAGCCCTAACTATAAGTAACAGCGCTCCTGACTTTTAAAGGGAATGGGAGATCACACTCATTGGTTTACTGTTTGTTACGCCCAAACACACCTATGATCAATGAGGGCCCAACCCTTTTAGACCATGCGTCTGGCACAGTCACTGTTTTTCAGCTATTACAATAGCAAAAGTGGATTTGGACATACCCCAAAGCCACTTGCGCCACACACTAACCCGAAACTTCCTTGGGACAATAAAGTGTATCTGGTGTTTTAAAACAAAAAGTACCTTGTTAAATCCTTAAAATGGCATCTAGAACAGACAGATAGACAGGTAGACATATAGACAGACTGCCTGTACAGACTGCAAGCTACAGCTAAAAGAGGGGCGATGCTTATATCTGTATGTGTAAAATGAACCTTATTGAAACTTAAGTTTAAATTAGTCCTTAGTAGTTTACCTCACTAAGGTACTTATAACATGGGGCATTTTTAATATGAGCCCCACATTTTTTACTAATAGTTAAACTTTTTCATTTGGATCTGGTGACAATCATAATTAGTCTTAATCTGGATTTAGGAAAAGTTTAAATTTGATCAGGGCCTTTTGAATTACCAAAGAATCAAGAAAACACTCAACGGGAGGCAGGTATTAGGGAGAGAGTGAGACGACTGCGGGTCAGTGCCATGCCCATGCTGCTTTGAATGAAAGCGCCTCTGCCAAAAGTAAGCTGCCTCCCGTTGAGTCGAGACAACCTAGAGTGCCCTGTAGGTTTGGGGCACTTCCGTTGTAGTGAGTGGTTATGCAGCATTTCTCTTAATGCAGGCGTTTTCTTGATTTGCATCGTTTCCTAATTTGCAGCGCGTTTGACGTTTGTGCATTTGTTTTTGTTTCTTGCAGCGTGTTTTTTATTTGCAGTGTGATTTTGTAGTTGCCTTAGTTTTGACTTTTGTTAGTGTTTTGGAGTTTGCATCGTTTCCGTACTTGCTGCTGTTTTCCCCCAAATGAAGCGGTTGGCCCCAGTCAGCCACCGTAGTTTTGTGTGTCTTTGGTTCTGCATCGTTTATGTATTTGCAGTGTTATGCCATTGCTGCGCGTTTTCCCTGGTCAGCCACCATAAAGACAGCTGTGAAACCTGTTACATGCATTTGATCTGAGTCTATACAAAAGAAGAGTATGATCAGCTGTGTCAAACGCTTTGGACAAATCAATGAACAGGGCAACATCCAGATTACATCATTTAGCACCTAGCATGCTGCTGTCAAAGTGTTACATCCAGGTCTAAAACCAGAGTGATGGGAATTTAAAATGCAATGCTCCGATACAAAGCCATGCAATTGATTATTGATGAGTTTTCCTAAGATTTTTAGCTAAATATGACAGTTTGACATTGGGCAGTAGTTATTTGGATTAGTCATGCCAACGCCTGTATGCAGAGACAGTACAGTGCTGCTTTCCACACTTTAGGAATATTCCTGGATACAAGAGTTGCATTAAAGATATGTATTAAAGAATAAGCTATAATAGGTGCAGCCAGTACTAAGAGACGTTTTGGGTCAATTGAGGCCAGATCATCAAAAACCTTCTCAACAGGAAACTGTCTAAGGGAAAATCTTTCCCCGAAGGGGGTATTATTATTACAACTGAGCCTGTCTTTGACAAAGGCAATTATAGATAGATTTGGATTTTCAAGCAAGTGGCCAAAAGAAATAAAATGACTATTAAAAATAACCACAGAGATGCTGAACTGTTTCTACCTGTCAGGAAAACATCAAATAGCTCAAAAATCTTTGCTGAAAGGTCTGGTGAGAGCAGATACCCCACAGTCCCAGCTGGAATGTAATTGCACTGCCTGCCAGTGGACTAAAGCCTTCCAGAGCTGTGCAGGTACAGAGCAGATTGAGGACAGGATATTGGTTGGATTTTAGGAGACATTGCTTGTACTGCACAGCTGACTCCTCCTGCTGCACCATAAAATGCCAGACATGATGAGTGATTCCAAATACCTTCTTTTACACAAAGCTAAGAGCATACATATTATTTGCTGTACTCTCAAAGACATTGCTTTTATATTTGTGTGGTGGATATTATCAGATCAGTCTCTACTGACGGTGCTGCTGCTGCTGCTGCTAGAGACCAGGTTGATGGGAATGAACCAAAACTGTAAATTGGCAGGTCATACGACCAAACAACAGGCAGACATTTCTTCGTCTTTGATATAAGTCTTTACAAACTGTTATTTGTAAAGCATTTTGTAGCATTTATAAAAGGATGACTCAGCAAATTGAGATGACCAATTTTATCATACAGTGTTATTTAGATAAATGAACCATCCAGCAGTAGGTAGCCTACACCTTTGGGTATAATCTGGTTCAAACTAGACACAAGCTCTTCAAATAACCTCCTCTCAGGCAGGAAGGTGTTTCTGGCCTTTTGACTCCACAACATAGTAACAGCTGTTCAAAGTTGCTTTGATAAGGGATAAGGGGAAAGCTTTCTCCCCGTGGCTGCTTTGCGTCACAGCTAGATAGTGTTACTCACTCCCATCTCTTCCCACACAGACATATTCTAATAACCCCCCTCCACATATTTGATTCTCATGGCCATGAGTTATTGTCCGACAAAAGTATAATTGTTAGACTGGTAACAGTGACAATCAAAGCCTTTAGCTTTGATATTATAAAGTCAGATTGGCTCTCTGTTAGCATGGTGATGATTTTATAAAAAGTCTCTGTGCTGTTGTGTTGTTTTCAGACTGAAGTGGTCCACCTGCCTCTCACAATCTTCACTTAGCTGCATCCAATCTCTCTGTTAGGCCTGCTGAAGGATCTGCAGCTGTAGAAAATGTGACAAGCTGCCAAGCTGCCAAGCTAACAGCCAGCATCAATCCTGGACCAGAATCTGCATACAGTGCTGAAAGTTTGTGAACAATAAAACATTTCTGGTAACTGTTTATTATCCCTGCACATCAGCTTGGGAGAATTTTAGTCCATTCCTCCTCACAGAACAGATGTTGGGCTTGTTGGCATTATCTGCCTGCTTCAGGTTCTTCCACAGTATTTCTGTAGAATTAAAGTCAGGACTTTGACATAACTATTCCAAAACATTAACTTTATTTTGCTCTAACCATCCTTTGGTAGAACAACTTGTGTGTTTGTTGTCATCTTTTTTCATGACTCACTTTCTGTTAAACATCAGGTCAGAAACATATACCTTGATGTTTTCCTGTAGAAACTCATAGCTCCATCAATGTTAGCAAGCTGTTCTGATCCAGAGGCAGCAAAGCAGACCCAAAACATGATACTGTCACCATAATGTTTCACAGATGGAATGAGGTTCTTATGTTGGAATGCAGTGCTGCCGCACAAAACGCTTCTCATTCAAGCCAGAGAGTTTGATTTTGGTTCCATCCATCCTCAAAACATTTTTCCAAAAGGCCTCTGGATTATCCACATGGTCTTGAGCAAACTGTAGACATCAGTGATGTTCTTTTGGAAAATAGTGGCTTTCTCTTTGCAACTCTGTTACACACACCATTACCGTTCAATGTATTCTCGATTGTGGACTCATGAACATTGACTGTAGCCACTGCAATAAAGGCCTTTAGTTTCCTACATGTTAGCCTGGAGTCCCTTGTGAAACAATACAGCTGAACTTTTCAAAGACCTGGGACCTGCAATGCTGAATATTGTTAATTTATCACTAACAACTGGCATTGTCACCAGAAGATTAGTAAAACCTCTTCTTAAGAAACCTCACTTTGTTACAGGGTCTCTTAATAGCTATCAACCAGTCTCTAATCTTCCACTTTTTTCTAAAGTACCAGAAAGAGTTGTTTCTCAGGAAATTTCAACTTATAAAACAGTGATCTATATGAACCTTTTCAATGGGCTTTACTTAAACTTCTCTAAACAGAGTGGTAAATTATTCAGCTTCAGCTTCTGTGTTTCTATTACTAGATCTGAGTGCAGCCAACCACTGATCACTGTGAGATATTCAGTTGCACCCCTGGTCTCTCTATCTCTCCTGTGTCATGATGTCCTTACATTTCTCTAATTTGGCTTTCTTTGTCTACTCTGTACTCTTTACTCTTTTTTCTGTTAAAGGTCTAAGGACAGGTTGTAAAGCACTGTAAAGCAGATTTGTGATCTTGGGCCATACAAATAAAATGTATTTGACATGCAGCTGGATGTATCCTTTGTGAAGAAAGAGATCAACTACTGCTTTTTGACAGGCAGCTTGAGATAACAGAGGAAAGGTTAGAATGCCTTTAAACTTGTTATTGGTTCTTTTTTCTGTTAAGACTGCTTGCTGGTGGAAGCAAATTCACAGATCAAACTTCACCAAAATTGATCTTGATGTAAAAAATGATTTGTGGTGTGACGAACAGATAACAGCAAGGGGCATCAGCATATTTGGACTATATTATCAGGGTCTAAAATAAAAGCCAAATATGTCTCTAGAGTACAACACTGGAATCTACAGTGAAGTTAACTGAAATTTTGATTAGATTTAATTTTGCATTTTGTTAAGGTTTCAGTGAAATCTTAACAAAATGTCTCTTTCAAACAGTGGACGGTGGTCCTCATATGGACAGACACTGTAGTATTGATCAAATCTAATGTAATATACAGTCAGACGGCATCGTATTTTTCATGTCAGATTCCATATTTAATAAAAGAACACCAGCATACCATAACTACACTGCACAGTGATAACAGCTCAAACAAACAAAGCCAGTTTGATCTTGTTCCACACTTTGTTCCTCAACACTTGGTCCTGTGCTGTTATGTCTGTGGTGCTGGACTGAGATTCCTTATCTGCAATGTTCATGTTTGATTCAGTCAGTGGGAAAAACTGGCCTCCAACCACCTGTTCATTAAACCTGCACCAGTGTAAACAGACCACTGTATCTGGCTGCCTGCAATAGATGTTTCATGCGTTCATTTGGGTTTACACTGAACTGGAAATGATGTCACAACATATCCTCTCCCCTAAATTTCCAATGCACCTTTTTCAGTGTGCCAGGTTGGAGACAGACATGGTGACAAGCCAGATAGATTTTTGATATTAAGAGATAACTGTCTGCTCTAGCTATGGTGGTTGATTTTTGTTGTTGTTGTCAGATGACCGCTAGATACAAACACACACATTCAGCAAAATGTTGGATTTTTGATTTTATATGTATTTGGTCATTTGCACAAAACATAACTTGCATCACATGGATCTTTATGTATTTAAATTCCATTTCAAATTAAAATACTTAAAAAATGTTTTAAAGTAAACGTGATAAACTTTTGCAATAACACATATAACATATTCCCACTTCCAGTGTAAACAGGAATGCCAGAATGAAAGAGAAGGTTCACAATAGCTGATTTACTTGGACATGCTCTCCCTGCCTTGACATATATTATGGTGTTCAGTTTTATTTCCTGTCCACACATTCCATGCATTGATGTCACCTATTGACAGACTTTATATTGCCTTTAATTATCTTATATTTTCCATAAAGAAATATGTACTTAAACCTGTGTGCTCCTCTCCTCTTTGTCCTTCTCTGGATCCAAGCTGTGAAAGTTAGCATAACTTGTGTGAGTGTGTAAGTTTTTGACTTGAGTAAATCCTCCAAAGATCACAGGTGTCAATATATTAGAAATGTACAGTGGCCATGAGGTCAGTCTCCTCTAACAATTCAATTCACTTTAATGACCACCCAGCTGAGAAGCCTCAAGTCCTGTTGCAGTGGGGGAAAATGGGTTCTAGAAAAGGTTTGTCTTGGTTGGCAGTGATCTACAGTACCTCCTGCAGGGGAAAGGCTAGAACACAGTGAGCTGGAAGAGTGGAGCTCTTTCTACTGTTTGTTTTTGGAGTAGGGATGTTATTGGTGGAAGTAGGGTGCTGAAAATTAACAATGAAATTAACAACTTGATGGAGAATTTTGTGAGTGTTGAATGTTTAATGTTAATAAATGTTGTACCAGACTGTTATGAATGATCTGACAATACTTTTTATTACTGTTGTATAGAAGAGGAGGCTGTCTCACTCTGTGCTGACGTAGAAAGGAAGTTTGCTTATCAAGCTGTTCATTGTCCTCTGATCCTTTTATGTCATGTATTAGATTGAACAAGACAATGAAACAAGTGTACAGTAGATAGTGATAAAGTTTTCTCTACCCAGAGATGATTACCAGGAGACAGTGTATCTCTTGAGCTACTATTGACCTTTCTTTTACATGATCCTGTCATAACTTGTGCCAGATAAAATAAAATGAAAGATACTCTTTACATAATTATAGCTTTTAATCTTTACTGAGCTGAACTAACAATGCTCAAACACATCGTTGTTTACACTCTTCAATATCATACAGGAACATCATTAACTTAATATGAATATGTTGTTAAAGTTTATTCATATCTAAATTTCAGCAGTTCAGAAGTAACAAACATGAGTCTTCTGACTGAAACTTAATTTTAACTCTCAGTAAGCATTTATTACGCTCATCAGTTTAACCCTTTCATACAGTTTATATTCTGACACATTTTCACAATTCATGAGAGAACTGAACTAATGATTCATCTTATTTTCAATTAACTCAAAGAATGGACACTTTTTGGGTTTTATGTTGATCCAGTCTAAAATGTTTTAGTGTACTTACTGAAAATGTGTTAATATTAAGACAATGTGACATATAGAAAATATTTCACAACATAGCTCAAGCTATCTACAGTGATGATAACAGTACAAAAAAGAGTGAAAACTGCACCAACACAGAAGCTGTGTAACTATGTGATCTTATGTTGGAACTTTGACATGCACACAGATTTATGTTTTTTCACTGTGTGTGGCTCTAATGCTCTGTCATACTTTTGAAGAAGAGACAAGACGAAGCACTTGCATGTGGGACAAGGACTTTCTGATTAGATGTGTGTGAGCTGTGACCCATTTCTCTAAAGAATCCTGACTGTGTTCTTCTGAGTGACATACTGATCCAGTCTGTTCATTATCACATTTGACAGACGAAGTGAGTGACAGAAAGGAACAAAACAGTCTGAACATATGATTAGATTTATTTCATAATAACTGAATGAATCACCAATGAAAAAAAACCTGGAAATTATTAAAAGTTATTTGAAATGAAAGCAAAATGCTAAAGATGCCTATTTAAGTCTATAGTGTTTGTCACTACTAAGCTAGCTTGTACATTGAAGTTCTTAATGAAGTGTTCCTGTTCAGTCAGTATGTCCACTATAATTAATCAAGGTCTAGCAAACAGCTGTGTGTAGTAGAACTTTTTGTAGGCATGAATATTTAAAGTCCTCTTCCACTTAAAAATGTTTTTCTTTTTGTTCACTATGATGTTCTCTTATTTGTACAGTTGTACAGTGCTGCTTGAAAGTTTGTGAAGCCTTTAGAATTTATTCTATTTCTGCATAAATAGGACCAAAAATATGATCGGGTTTCCATGCAAGTCGTAGAACTACATAAAAAGAAATCAAATGAGAGAAATTGTTTATGGAGGAAAATGATTGAATGTTATATATTTGTGTTTGGCAAAAGTATGTAATCTCTAAGATTATCAAATCATTTGAAGGGGAAATTAGTTGGGTATTTCAATCAATGGGATGACAATCAAGTATGGGTCTGAGAGGCCCGGCTTTATTTAAAGAGGAGAACTTCTGAGGACCTTAGAAGAAAAGTTTCTGATACTCATCAGGCTGGAAAGGGTCACAAAACCATTTCTAAAGAGTTTGGACTCCACCAGTTATCTATAAGGCAGATTGTGTAAAATGGAAGACATTCAACACCATTGTTGGACAACAAAGATCACACCAAGATCACACCAAGAGCAGGTGTGTGATGAGGCCTTTCATACAGTGACTACAGTCACTATCCGGAGAGCTCTGAACACAACTGGTGTGCTTGGCAGAGTTCTAAGGAAAAAAAGCCACTTCTCTAGAATATTGCTGCCATCTACAGTTTGCTCAAGACCACATGGATAATCCAGAGGGTGACTGGAAAAACGTTCAATAGATGATGAGTTCAAAATCAATATTTTTGGCTTGAATGAGAAGCATTTTGTGTAGCAAACACAAAATGCAAACACATTCCAACATAAGAACTTCATTCCATCTATGAAACATGGTGGTGACAGTATTATGGTTTGAACCTGGTTGCCAAGACAGCTTCCAATTGTTGGTGGAGTTATGAGTTCTGATTTGTGCAGGCAAATTCTACAGGAAAAGGTCAAGGTATCTCTCTGTGACCTGAAGTAAAACAATGCCACTAAACATACAAATCATTATACCGAAGAATGTTTGAAGCTGTTAGAAGAAGTTAAAGTTTTGAGCGTCAAAGAGTCCCCTTCCTTAACGAGACAGGCAGATAACTTCTCCACACACTGTAGTTAATTTTATGATGGATTTATTGTGCACCACCGCTTCCATTGACAGTATGAGAATAGAGTCAAACTGAAATGAAGAAAGAAAAGATTAATACAAAAAACATGGCTGAACCTAGCCATCCACACCAAATATACATATAAACACAAATATAAGCATCTGATTAAGAGCGTATGCCATATATGCAGCAGACCCCGGTTCGAGCCTTTCTGCATGTCACACCTCCCTCTCTCCTGTAATTTCCTGTCTCTCTATTGTCAAATGAAGGCATCTATGAAAGAAAAAATCTTGATGGAGCTGCGCGCACAGAAGCTGTGAGAGAAGGGGAAGGGGAGTGCACTTATTGTTCAATAAGTTTGTTTTATGTATTGATATATTAATCAACCTTAGCTACCCGGCTCAGTCATAAGTACATTTATTACAGTGTAATTTCATTGATTTAACTCTATGACACGACTCAAGTCGTACTACTTACAAGTAGTTGTAGTTCAGGAGTAGTTTAACATAGGCTCTCCTTAGAGCTATAAGAAGTGTGACAGTTTGTTTGTGCGCATCCTGTTTGGGGGGATGCTTCTGCTAAAGTTCAGGTGGGTGGGTGGATGGGTGGGAGGGAGGGGAAATGTATGTGTGTGTTTTTATGCAATTGTTTCTGTTTTTCTTTCTTTTTGTTTCACATCAATCACGTTTTTACTTCCAGTTTTGCTTCAGATCATCACTTTTACATAATGCTTACCTAGCTATGACCTCATCCAATATAACATCACTCAGTGGGTGTGCCATTAGATTTACAAGTTTCAACTGTAAAGGGCTCAATAATCCGATAAAACGAAGTAAGATACTGCACCATCTTTACCATCTTGGTGCCCATGTAATTTTTTTGCAAGAGACCCACCTCAAAGTCTCAGACCACTCTAAATTGCAGAGGGGACAGTCAGATAGGTCTGATTAGGTCAGATTTATCATTCCTCATTTCAAGGCAAATCTCGGGGTGCAGTTATCATGTTACATAAATCTGTTCCCTTTGTGCATTCAAGTACTATCTCTGACCCTAATGGTAGATTTGTCATAGTCACTGGCCAGATTCATAACACCAGGGTGGTCTTGGCTAATATTTATGCTCCCAATTTTGACGATGATGGTTTCTTTAAACGCCTTTTTATAACTCTCCCTGATTTGTCGT
Source organism: Scomber japonicus (assembly GCF_027409825.1). Classification (NCBI taxonomy): domain Eukaryota; kingdom Metazoa; phylum Chordata; class Actinopteri; order Scombriformes; family Scombridae; genus Scomber; species Scomber japonicus. Next base: position 2,174,249 of record NC_070581.1, read on the forward strand.
CACACCACTTAATATTAGGTGGAGACTTTAATTGCTGGCTTGACCCTCAGCTGGACCGTTCCTCCCCCAGAGCTTGCGCTCCATCCAAGTTGGCTAAGGTAATTCAGTCGTTTATGGAGGAATTTGCTGTCACGGACATCTGGCGTTTCTTGAACCCGTCTAAGAGGGAATATTCATTCTTTTCTCATGTCCATCACACTTTCACCCGCATTGACTATTTTTTGGTTGATAATAGACTGCTCCCATTGGTATCTACTTGTAAATATGATGCTATTGTTATCTCTGATCACGCCCCTATTTCAATGAATATATGCTTTAAGAACTTTAATTCCACGCGTGTGCCATGGCGCCTTAACACACGCCTACTTTTGAATGATAATTTTGTTAACTTTGTCTCTCAACAAATTGATTTCTTTGTGAGCTTAAATAAAACACCCGATGTGTCTGCCTCAGTACTATGGGAGGCCTTAAAGGCATACATCAGGGGGGAGATAATCTCCTACACAGGATATGAGAAGAAACTTAGAAAGGAGAAATTAACTAAGCTGACACAACGCATATCTGTACTTGACAGGTTGTATTCTACTCACAAAACTACAGAGCTATATAAAGAGCGCCTCTGTCTACAGGCAGAATTTGATGTTCTGACGACACAACGTACTACTGAACTGCTCCTACAAACAAGGTCCCAGTTCTATGAACAAGGAGACAAGGCCAGAAAACTTTTAGCACATCAATTACGCCAGGAATCATCATCTCACCTTATCCTACAAATTCATACTAATTCACATAATACTTCTGAACCCATGGAAATTAATAATGCGTTTAAGGGATTCTACATGTCTCTCTATTCATCTGAACAAGACACCACTCCTGATTTTGACACATTTTTTGACAACTTGTAAATTCCCTCACTTGATCAAAACAGCTGTGAAAGCGTTAGAGAGGCCAATCACCACTGCTGAACTTAATACGGCTGCATCCTCTCTGCAAAATGGGAAAAGTCCTGGGCCAGATGGCTTTCCCTCCGAATTTTTAAAAAAGTTTTGGCACAAGCTTGCCCCTTTGTTATTGGAGTCAATGTTCAATGAGTCATTTGAATTGGGCTGCTTCCTCAAACTCTCAATCAAGCCTCCATCTCCCTTCTCCTAAAAAAAGGCAAGGACCCGCTAGCCTGCACCTCTTATCGTCCAATAAGTTTATTGAATGTTGACTTTAAGTTGTTATCCAAACTTTTAGCACTACGCCTGGAATCCTTCCTCCCATCTATCATTTCCTTGGACCAAACGGGGTTCATTCGAAATAGGCACTCTTTCTCTAACCTTAGACGTTTGTTCAATGTACTTAACAATGTCTCCTCTTCCAACACCCACGAAGCTGTAATATCACTAGACGCCGAAAAGGCATTTGATAGAGTTGAGTAGGATTACCTCTTCTATGCCTTGGAGAAATTTGGTTTTAAGAATAATTTTATTTCATGGATTAAGTTGCTTTATTCTGCCCCCCAAGCCTCAGTCAGGACGAATAATGTCCAATCGAACCTCTCTCGATAGCCCTTCAATCTAACCCCCTTATTACAGGCATATTTATAAATGATACTCAGCTGAAAGCTTCCCTTTATGCGGATGACCTTCTTTTATATGTTTCTAACCTGTCTGTCTCAGTTCCCACCGCTCTTGCCACCCTTCATTCATTTGGTCAAATATCTGGGTACAAATTAAATTTAAATAAAAGTGAGATATTTCCCAATAACCCTGCTGCTAAGATGTATCCCTTGAAAAATTTCCCCTTTAAAGTCGCCAATTATAGTTTTGTATATCGTGGGGTCCATGTTACACACAAATTTGAATACCTCTACAAGGCTAACTTTGCCCCCCTATTGACCCGAATCCAGAAAGACTTTGAACGATGGTCTCTGCTTAATTTGTCTTTGATTGCACGTGTCAACTCTGTTAAAATGAATATACTCCCAAGACTCTCCTACTTGTTCCAGTGCGTGCCCCTTTTTCTCCCTCAGTCTTTCTTCGGTAAACTAGACAGCCTGATTTCAGATTTTATCTGAAATAAAAAAGTTAAACTTAAAAAGTTCAAGACCAAAGTCACTGGGAGGGCTAGCCCTGCCAAATCTTAGGTTCTATTATTGGGCCACCAATATCAGGATTCTTAAATACTGGCTTCAATATGAGGCTTTTGATCCTCCTCCAACATGGCAGGTTATGGAAGCTGGGTCAGCAAATCCTGTCTCCTTGAAAGCCTTAGTGCACTCCCCTATTCACTCATCCACTCTTCCCTACACCAAAAATGTGATGGTTAAGACCTCACTCAGGATCTGGGTCCAGTTTAAACGCTACTTTGGCCTACAGACATTCTCCATTTATGCTCCGCTAACAGCTAACCATGCTTTTCCTCCCTCCCTCATAGACGGTGTTTTCTTACGGTGGACAAATTTTGGTATTCATAACTTTAAAGACCTGTATATTAATAATGTCTTTGCTACTTTCCAGCAACTTTCAGATAAAAGCAACATTTCTTTAGATATTTACAAGTCTGCAGCTTTGTTGATTCTCCTAATTGTTGGAACAGCCTTCCAACTCATCTCTATAAGTTAGCCTTCCAATAAATACTATTTGCCTTTATTTTGTTGACCTTGGTCGTGTACTTAATTTTTTGTCTATGCATATGAATGTGTATGTATGTTTTTTTTTTATGCTATTTGTGAAGAACTTTTAAAAAGTGCTTTATAGATAAGATTATGAATGAGCAGGCTTGTTTTAGTCTGATCACATTAGATGCTAGTTGACTTTTTCTACAAGCAGTTCAATGGTAGTTCAGTGTTCTGTGTTTTTCCACTCAGTCGTTGTCTTGGTGGTTTATTTTTGAAAATGATAACCCAGCTTCCTGCAGCTCAGTTACGGTTTAGTCTGATAGCTTTATTCAAGACAGCGTATTCAATGTATGAAACTTTATGAAGCATCCCTGCTGAAAAATGTGTGACACATCAACTTTTTATGAGTTTTGATTTATGTGTGTGATTTTGATTTATTGGACTGATAGCTTTATTGATGCACTGATTGATGCTGGAAACAACAATGAACACATCATAGATTTTAGTTACTCTGCTGCAGGAATGCATTTATTCACTTTAAGAAAATAGCATTCATAAAATTTATAAAGGTTATCAAGTGACACATATCAATCAATCAGGTTTCAGTCATGCTGGGAACTGTATTTGATTAACTAAATACCATTGTTGAGCACAGCAGAAATTGGAAAAGTAAGTGATCATCAACTCAGAAATGAGGGAGCTCTCAGATTTAAAACAAATGCTCTTCATAGTACTGAGCCCTAGCAGTGACATCATTGGAGTAGTCCTTTCCGGTAGTGTGATCGTCCACGTCCTGGTAGGAGGGGGCCATGTTTATTGTACCCTTGTTGTAGGCAGCCAGAGCTCCTAAAGCAGGAAGAAAGTCATTTGAAGGATGCAGAAAAATCCAGTGAGGTGAAGGCATTTCATCAGCTTGTTGTACTATTTCAAGGAAGTTTATGTTCAGTGGGATTTGATCATTGATAATTGAAATTCACAGTTTTCACAGTTTACTGTTCAAAACACATTCTGACTTTAAAGGGGCCATATTATGCTTTGTGACTTCCTTTTATTTATATACTGTTGTGATGTCAGATATCTGTGTTGAATATCGTCGCAGTTTTAAGATGTGAGTTGATCGTATGTATATAAGCTCCTTACTGGTCAAAAGTCAGGGCTTCTGCCTGCTCTGAATGTTTTTTTCTAACTTACTGATGAGCTGAAGTCAGATTGTCAAATCAAAGCACGAGAAAAATACATGAAATTCAACCACTATAGTTTGTTTTGTGATTTCTTGACATTGTCTCCTAAGACCAGAACACAGTGGGTTTATTGGGAGGGGGTCTTTAAAGATACAGGCGCTAAAATGGACTGTTTCAGAGGCTGAACTGGGGGCTGCATAAAGGGTCAGGTTTATTTTATTTTATTTATTTTTATTTTACTGTAAATTACGCAAAGATAATGAAAATGCCATGTAACCTCGCTATGCTACAAGTCCTGAACTATATGTCATGTTTTTTTTCCTGAAAACAAATAACTTTTCAAGTATTTCACACTTCACACACACATTGAACTTAAACGTTGTCAGGGATGTTTGTTACGCTCTGTCACTCCCAAAGACTTGCAGTTATAAGAGAGCTTGAGTTGATAGCAGCTTGATGACAGCTTGTAGTGCTCATTACTGCTCTCCACTGATATGACTGTGTGTGTGTAACGTGTTGACCTGATAGTGGGGAACTGGTCACTGTACACTTTCAATACTGAATGAGTCAAAGAAAACTCAGGCTCAAACTCCACACAGCCAGCGGGCCAGGCGCTGTTTCATCACAGCTTTTACTTGAGAATGTTACAACACTGCGAATTTTGCAGTATTTGCACCGCTATCTGCTGCGTTTTATTTCTACCTAATCTGCAGCTGAGAGCAACACACAGCTGGCTGTACGTCACAGTACGTCACAGCTCTTTCCATATGGAAATGGATAAATATTTGATCTACATGGACACACCCTGAGTGTGTGATTCAACATTATTTAATGAAATATTATTCATATTAAATATCCTGTGCCACATTGTCTTTGACATATAAATTTAAATGAGCAACCTCACAGTTTACAGTTAGAGGCTATGAAACATCAGAGATATGCTGTTTAGAGTATGATCGGCCGTCAGTCGACAGTTGAAATGGAATGCAGCCAACAGACAACTAAACAGTAGTCGAACGTGCCCACAACTCACTGCTCCTGCTCGCTATCAAAACCCTACAATAAAGAAACAGCTATACAATTAACACTAATGGCCTTGACATTAACCTACGGTATTGTTGATTTATTAAGAACTATTTCATGTTTTTGTGTTGAGAAATGTTAAAGACAATAACCAACATTTTGGCGGTGGATCTTCCGGTCTGTCACCGGAATTACATGAATTAAAACTAAAATAAAATATCACTAAACGTTGAGGTCGAAGTAATGATTTCATTGCATATACATGATCTATTTTAAGAAAAAGTAAAGGTGTTGCTTTATTCCAGATACTAAAGCCATAACGGTATCATTATGGCCAGTGACCCCTTCACCCGTTGACACTTCACCGGGTTGAGTCCTAGCAACCACCATAGAAACGATAAACAATGATAACATTTCATAATAAGAACTGACAAACTACAGTTTGTTTATAGTTACTATATGAAGCTTTGGACAATATATTGTACATTTATCGACATAAATGTCATCAACAGGCATTGTAAAGACTCAAAATGTTGCATTTTCGACAGTACGGAGGCTTGTCGCTACCCGATGTGAGTCAGTGTCACTACTAGGGTTGCAAAGGGGTGGAATATTTCCGGTAAATTTCCATGGGAAGTTAAGCTGGGGAATTTTGGAAATATTCCAAATTGGAAACTTTCCATGGGAATTATGGGAATTATGGGAATTTATGGCAACTGAGGGTAATTTAGTGGAAAGGTATCATCATTTGATTGATTAATTGGATAAAAAAGTCATCCCCTTCATTAAAAAACATTATTTTAAGTTGACGATAAAAAAAGGTGCACAATGTCGCTTGATGTCCCTGAGCTGTTGAAGTTACATTAAATTATACAATTATTTATAATTTAATATTAAAAAAACAACTAAATGTTATTATTCTTAATGGTTTCACACACAACTCTGAAAAAATACAACAATGTGTCTGTGAATCTACACATCCCTGAGGGGGATGTGTCCAATGTATCCTGGTGGAGATACAACTCATAAAATCCAAAATATACAAGATGTTTTTAAAACTATTAGTTATTGTTATTTACTCAGGTGCAAATGATATAACTAGTAACATCAAAGTTCCACTCCTGTCTGTTAAAGTGATATTTACTGTATAAATTGTGGTTTATTTGGTTTTGACCAGTTTTATTTTTTCCACCATAAGGCTAAATATAGCACTTACACATAAAAATATCCCTAAATATATATTACCATATAATGTCATCAAAACCACAGGCTCAAAAGTCTAGCTTCAAGTTGTGTGCTCTGGGCTCAAAAGTGTGGTCTAGGATTGTAGAAATCATCTGTGCATGTGATGGAGGAATGTACAGTGCATGTAGGGGGAGTGGCCTCAGTATGCACAGTGCATGTAGGGGGCGTGGTCTCAGTAGCCCTGCAGTAAACAGTGTGCTATGTGAGCATGTGATAGCATAGATATTCAACTGTACTGCATGATATCTGGTTGTTTTAGTCAGGATTATGCTAAAATATTATTTTACACAACTATATTTAAGTTCCCTAATAAGAACATACCTTCAGTTTAGTAAATTCCCAGTTTATTCCCGTTAATTCCCATGGAAAGTTTCCAAGTTTGGAAATTCCCAGAATTTTGCAACCCTAGTCACTACCCGATCTTAGTCCCTACCCGATTTGAGTCTGACATGCGCAGTAGCGTTTTCGATCATCCGCCATCTTGGACGGTTATGCAAAGAACATAATCAGGGTATTCAGCAGCACCCGTAGATGCACCGAGCTGCAGAGGAGGTAGCAAACAGCAGAGGTGAATGGCTCAAAACAGCGCAGCTGCTACAAAACAGCCGAGACAGCAGTTATGTCTTTCTGAAAGAGAGATCAAATAACACGGTTGTTGTTCTTTACCTTATTAGAGAAGCACATTTCTCCCACTGCGGTGGTTTTTGGGTCCAGAGGTAAACAAGTGGGCAGTGTAGTCCCTTTTAATAGTGTTAAAAAGGCAGAGGGAATGGCATCCATCACTATACTGAAATCATAGGAGTCACATGAATATGGAAGGTCTGAAGGAATTCTGAATAAGTAAATTTCCATTACCATTGAGTAACTGGGTCACTAGGGTTATGTCATTAGTTTGATTCTCTTTTTAGACTTTTATAAGGCATTCGACACAAACATAACTTTATATTTAGAACTATTGAAATGTTTGGTTTTGGTGAATTTTTCTCCAAAGCTGTCAAATCATTGTATTATAATGGTAATAGCTCCATCAGATTAAAAAGTGGGACATCCCCAAGATTTAAGTTACAAAGGGGTATTCGGCAGGGCTGCCCTTCACCTTATTTATTTATTTTATGTACTCAACTTCTTTCCACCCATATTAAAAATAGTCCATTGAAAGGGATTTGTATAGCAGATAGAGAGGTTATTATTAGTCAACTGGCACACAACACCACACTTTTCTTAAAAAATGCGAGCCAAGTTCACTGCTATCAAAATAATAGATTCTCAGCTGCATCGGGTCTTTGCCGTAAAGGGATAGTTCAAGTTTTTTGACATGAAGTTGTATGACATCCTCACCATCAGTGTTGTGCATCAGCAGTGGCTTTTTCTCCACTGCGTCCTGTGAGCGGAGTTCTGGCCAGCTTTCGGTGTTGAAGAAAGTAGTTCCGGCTAGTTTCTGGGGTCACAAAGATAAAGCGTTTTGCTACAAAAAACAATATGTGTTCAAAAGAGTAATACATTTGCATCACAAAATCGTTGTCCGTAAAAAAGTCAGACCTCACAATCACCTGGCACTATTTTCCATCAGCTGTTTCACCACACAGGTGTTATATCTGGAATAATGGTCACATTACATTTAAAAACAAATCATTATTCTTTAAAACATGGTTTGAAAATGACATAACCCCTATAGACATATGTCTATGGTGACCCCTGTCAGCAGTACGCAGATTGGGGAGAGGCTCAATGTGGGCGGAGTTAAACAATTTGACTCTGCCCACATGCCCCCAGTCTGCAGTACAGTTGGCAAAATGGAGGTAAGCAAGGTTTTTTATTTTGTTTTAACGTCCTACTTTGCAATATTTGTGACAGACAAGGAAGGAAGTAACATAATTTTATTTTAAAATAAGTTATGCTCTGTATGTATATGCATTCTACACTACTTTTGGGCCAGTATGAGGCGGGAAAATTTTATGTTTTCACATGCACTTCATGTATATAAACTTGGACTTCAAATCTCCTTTTCTGATGATAGTTATTACATGCTAAGTAGCAAGCCTAAAGTAAAGCAGGTTTGCCTCTGTCGGTGCACCTGACTGTGGGTGGTCCACCAACCACATTTCATATCCATGTTTATGAAACAAAGATAATGATATTATAGTAGGTTGGGAAGAGTGATTGTGTCATATGACGCAAAGCAAAACAACTGGCATTGTCCCTGATCTAAACCGAGACAGTCTTGCATACACAAAGCTGTTGCTAAATGGCATCTGTTTATCACAGAGCACAGAGCACAGAGACACTCAATCCAACCCAGACCACCACAGATCAAAATGTAAGTGGTTGGAAGAACCCTTTTGTTGTGCCCCCAAGTTACCATCACTGGGCCCCCTGGATTGGCCCACAAAATGCAAAGCCCCAAAATGCCAAATGATGGGTATGAAAACCTTAATGACAATGAGAAAATGAATGAGGAGCGGCTCACGGATGAGCTTGTGAACTTGAAGGTGAATCAGTTGATGAAATACGCAAAATCCACTTCTTTGTGCTAACAAAAATTATGTATATGCTTTATTAACAGTATCAACTTAATTGCATTTTCACAACAGGTACAGGAGGTCAGGGTACTGTGCAAACAGTGTGGTGTGGACGACAAAGGGCCCAAGGTGGATCTTGTCGTGAGACTGTCTGAGAAAATGTCTCCAACAACAAGGTGTTTGAGATGGTGTGGGGTGCCTCTGGTAAGTGAAATGATTTGGAATGTTGAAGATAATTCCACTTTGTTATATTGTTGTGTTAAAGAAATTACAGTATCATTATGTAGTTATGTAGGTTAGCTATACATGCCCCTAATGTCAGTTATTACTGATTTTCTCTGTTGTTTCACAGGTGGTTGGGCAGTTATCATCTGTCCATGTGGGGTTGTGTATTCAATTCAACCTTAGTGCAGAGAGTCCACGTGACTTTGTGGATCTTTTTGCTGTCCTGGAAACACTTTCCCAATGTGTCAGTGTATGATTATGCCAGGGGGCTGGTACTGCAATCTTTGCCCCTTCTCAAGGAAGGTTAATGGAACTCACCCCAGAGAATCTTAAGCAGGCCTCAGAGGGCAAGGTCAACATGCCTTGGCTGAAACTTCTGAAGATGCCAGCTGACAAAGATGGTCACCCTCTCACTGGGTCCTCACAGCATTTTGCATTGAACAATGTGTTCCACCAGGGCAACAGCAAAGACCAGAGGGAAGTTCTGAGAAAACTGGAGCTTATGCCTGAGCTTGCTGGTCTTATTAACAGCCAGTGTGTGGAGCAGACTTTTTGAATCTGACAACCCCATCAACACACATATTTCTACAAAGAAATATACTCCATCATTACAACATGGCAAGGAACCAAAAAATGAAAAACAAGTACAGCAAGATTGTTCCTCCAGATGTTGCAATGCAGTGTGGCAGCCATGGAAGGGTAGTGTTAGAGCCATTTGTATTTGTAATAATTTGTGTGTCATGTAATTCCCTGTTCGCCACAGCAGGTGGTGCATTGAGGGTGCATTAAGTGGCAGCAGGTGAAACCTTATAAGTAGAGGAAGGGGCGGGAGCTCGCCAGGTGTGCTGCTTACCGGGAGAAGCACACAGTTCTTTGAACGTTGTCATTGTCTTTGCCGTCGCCGCCATTAATGCAGTTTTTGTTGTTTTGCATACAAGTTATGAGTAAGTGTATGTAGACTCGTGAAGGCCGCACGGCTGAATGTAGTGAATAAATACATTTTTGAGCATAAGTACGCTACTGATGTTTGATTTACTACACGGAGCCTGTGATGACGTGTCAATTAGTTATCCTGGTAGCAGCCCCTCATTGTGGCTTAGGGTTTGTTTGTTTTTGTTAAAACCAAGTCACTACATTTAAGTCAAAGAACTTCGCTTCAGTTAGTTTTGAGGACGTTGTTCGTGGAGGAAGACTCGCCGTTGGATTTCCTGCATTTGTTTGACAGCGTGGAGGATGTTTACAACCGTTTCCCTGGAGACGCACCGGCATCAGCTGATTCATTCATCCGGATTGTGACATCCCGGCGCCCACCGCTTTTAAGGTAAAGAGTAGCGCTACCAACCCTTATGGCCATAAGTGTGCACACAACTTTGCGAGCGTAATCCCAATGCATTGGTCGCTAAATGACACTATTGACTGCACAATAAACTTGAACTTTGTCCCGTCGCTTTCATCTTAGATGTACGTTGTGTTGTGAAATTGGACATTATGGATGGTAAAACTGATGTGGCTGCCGCGGAGGAAGCGGTTGCTGCAACCTCTGCGGAGGAGAAAAATGTTAATGAGGTACAATCTGTAAAAAGTAAACGACCAATTACATTAACACACAAAGCTCTTGTTGCAAAGGTGGAAACGTTACAAAATGTAAGAAAGGGAAAATTAAGTAAGATTAAAACCTTAAGAAATGTAACTCAAGAGCTTAAGCAGAGTGGTAATGCAAAAGAGGTGAAAAATACACTGGAAAAAATTTTGGGTTTGTGTGGGGAAGCCAAAGATGCGCATGTGGCTTTGTTGCCTTTAATGTCCATTGATGAACGTGAAAAACATGACACTTGGTTTGCTGCAAAAATGCTTGTTGAAAATGATTTCATTGCTGAGGTTGAGAAATGGTTGGCAAATGGTGATGAAATTGATGATGTTCATCCTGATGATAGCATATCAAATGTTCCCAGTAAACGTTCTCACCGAAAAAGCACATGCAGTAAAGGTAGTAATCGAAGTGACAAAACCACAACTTCATCTCGCATTAAAGCTGAAGCAGAGAAGGCTGCTCTTCTTGCTAGAGCTGCAGCTTTAAAGGAAAGACATGCTCTAGAGGCCCAGGAGGAGCAGCTGAGAAGAAAAAGGGAGCAGCTTGAAATTGATGCTGAAATAGCTGCATCTACTGCAAAGATAGCAGTCCTTCAAGCAGCCTCAGAATGTGGAAGTAACAAAAAAGTGTGTTCAGATGGGATGAGTTCATATGTGCAAAGGGCTGAAAAACAAAATCCAAAATCATCAGGACTCAATCCTGCAGCAGACTCATTTAAACCATCTCATTGGAGTGCAATGCCACAAAGCAGTTTTTGGAAGGACTCAAGCGCACACTATGAGGAAAAACAAGCTGAAATATCTGGAACAATGCATTATGGAGATGTATTGCAAACCCTTTCTCTGCCAGTAAACAATGTGCAGCCTGCATCAGTGGAGCAACAGCAGCAAGGAGATCTGTGCACCATTATGCACCGACAAAATGAAATAACCGCAGCTCTGGTTCAACAACAACGTTTAATGTCCCTGCCCTCTCGAGACATTCCAGTTTTCAACGGTGATCCTCTTCAATATAAAACCTTCATGAGAGCTTTTGAACATAGCGTGGAATCAAAGGCTAGCAAAGCTGACTGCCTTTATTTTTTGGAGCAGTTCACAAGAGGTCAGCCTAGAGAACTGGTGAGGAGTTGTCAGCACGTGATTCCTAATAGAGGCTATGACCTGGCTAAAGAGCTTCTCCAAGAGCACTTTGGAAACCAATACAAGATTGGTGCAGCCTATATAGAGAAGGCTCTGGCTTGGCCTGCAGTGAAGGCAGAGGACGTGGGAGCACTGCAAGCTTTTTCTTTATTTCTGAGAAGTTGTTGCAATGTAATGGAGGAGTTTCAATATGTGCAGGAGCTGGACATGCCAACTAACATGAGAGCAATCATGACAAAGTTTCCGTTTAAATACAGAGAAAAATGGAGGACACATGCACATGAAATACTGGAGAGGTGCAATCGCAGAGCTTGTTTTAAGGATCTGGTCTCATTCATTGAACGCCAAGTTAAAATCATTTCTGATCCACTCTTTGGGGACATCCAAGACACTGCAACTGGTTCACCTGTGTTAAAGAGTGTTAACAAGTTCAAACCACACTCAAAGTTCAGCAAGGTCAGAGGTAACAGCTTTGCTGCAGTTACAGTTGTTGATGCAGGTAAAGGACATGGAACTGCATGCTCAGCCCCACAAAGGTCAGACTCTAAGGGAAGCATCCGGGAAGCATGTGTCTGTTGCTCTCAGTCTCACAAGCTGGAAGAGTGTCCAAAGCTGAAAGAGAAGAAGCATCGTGATAAAATAGACTTTTTGAAGGAAAAGGGGATGTGCTTTGGTTGCCTGTGTAGTGGACACATGAGCAAGAATTGCGACAGGCGCTTAACTTGCAAAGAGTGTGGCCAGAGTCATCCCACAGTGCTTCATATCTCTGGAAAGACAGGAAGTGAACACACTAAGGGCACAGCACATGTTAACCAACCTGTCTCAGAAACTTGTGGACACACAGGGGCCGGACAGGAGGATAGCATCTTGTCTATCTTGCCAGTGCAGATCAAATCCATCAGAGGAAGCAAGATAATACAAACCTATGCTTTCCTGGATCCTGGGAGTACGGCTACCTTCTGCTCGGAACAGCTTATGCAAAGGTTAAACATCACTGGTAGGAAAGCTAGTTTCCTTCTGCGGACTATGGGACAGGAAAAGGTTGTTCCAACTAGCGCACTGAATGGTTTGGAGGTGGCTGGTCTAGGCAGTAACAGTTTTTACAGTCTCCCTGAAGTCCTCACTCAAGATAAAATGCCTGTGACTACCAGTAACATTGTTACACAGGAAGAATTGCAAAAATGGCCATATCTCTCTGATGTACAGATCCCCTGCATCAATGCTGATGTTGACCTGTTGATTGGCACCAACGCTCCCAAGGTATTGGAACCGTGGGAGGTCATCAACAGCAAAGAGGATGGTCCATAGGCAATACGTACTGTACTTGGTTGGGTGGTTAATGGTCCCCTTCGAGATGGAGAGAACAGCATGCCTGAAACAGGTTTCTCAGTGGCTGCTGTCAATAGGATTTCTGTCTGTAAGCTAGAGGAGATGCTGAGCAACCAGTACAGTCATGACTTCAATGAACGAAGTTCAGAGGAACAAGGAGCATCAAGAGAGGATATGAGGTTCCTGAAAGTTATGGATGAGCCGGCACAACTACAGGATGGACATTACAGCTTGAAAATTCCCTTCAGAAAGGACCAGTTCACACTTCCTAATAACCTTTCTATGGTTAAACAAAGGCTGATGGGATTAAAGGGGAAGTTCAGGAAAGATGAGCTATTCCACAAAGAATACACCAGCTTCTTCAGTGATGTAATTAAGAATGGTTATGCAGAGAAGGTACCTCAACATCAGCTGGAAGGTGAACATGGAAAACTCTGGTACATACCCCATCATGGTGTACGCCATCCTAAAAAAGGTACATTGCGTGTTGTGTTTGACTGTTCAGCTGAGTTTAAAGGAACCTCACTCAATAGCCAGCTGCTACAAGGGCCGAACCTCACTAGCTCGCTATTGGGTGTTCTCACCAGATTCAGACAAGAGCCAGTGGCGGTTATGGGGGACATCAAATCCATGTTTTACCAGGTTAGAGTGGCTGAAGAGGACAAAAACTTCCTACGCTTTTTGTGGTGGCCTGAGGGCGATGTGAGCCGAGAACCAGAGGAATTTAGAATGACAGTTCATTTATTCGGGGCAGTCTCCTCTCCAAGTTGTGCTAGTTATGCACTTAGAAGAACGGCACAGGACAACCAGGCTAACTTCTCACTGGAGGTGGTGGAAACAGTTAGAAGAAACTTCTATGTTGACGACTGTTTAAAGAGCTTGCGCTGAGAAGAGGAGGCAGTTGCCATGGTTCAGAGTCTCACTGAAATCTGTCAAAGGGGAGGTTTTACTCTGACGAAGTGGATTAGTAATAGCCGGATAGTACTGCAAACCATTGAGGAGGAGCACAGAGCCACAGACTGGAAAGAACTGGATCTGGATAGAGATGAGCTTCCAGTCGAACGAGCTCTTGGGCTGCAATGGTGTGTGGAGTCGGACACATTCAAGTTCAAAATGGCGATGAAAGAACAACCACAGAGTAGGAGAGGAATGTTGTCTGTAATAAGCTCGGTTTATGATCCTCTGGGCTTTCTCGCCCCAGTAACCCTCCCAGCCAAAGTTATGTTGCAGGAGCTCTGTCGGAGACATTGTGGATGGGATGATGACATACCTGTGGAAATTGGCCGGCAGTGGAAAAGATGGCTGGAAGATCTAAAAGGGTTAACAGCATTCAAAGTTGAGCGATGCATTAAGCCCAAAGACTTTGGACAGCCCATAAAGGCACAGCTGCACAACTTCTCGGATGCCAGTCAAGATGGTTTTGGTACGGTTACTTACCTCAGGATTGAAAACAGCGAGGGGGTCCATGTTTCTTTCCTGCTGGGTAAGGCAAGAGTTACCCCTTTAAAACCTGTAACCATTCCTCGTTTGGAGCTTGCGGCTGCAGTTCTCGCTGTGCGGGTAGATCGGATGTTGAGAGCTGAATTGGAGCTGCCACTGGATCAATCAACCTTTTGGACAGACAGCACTGCAGTGCTCAAGTACATCAAGAATGAGGACAAGCGTTTCCACATATTTGTGGCAAATAGAGTAATCACCATTAGAGATGCAACTCAAGTCTCTCAGTGGAGGTATGTTAATACCAACGACAACCCTGCTGACTTTGCCTCCAGAGGTATGAAGGTTGGAGATCTGCTGAATGGAGGTGTCTGGATTGAGGGCCCGAAGTTTCTCCTTGGCCCAGAAAAGGATTGGCCTGTAGACATCACAGAGGTCGCAATTGCAGATGATGATCTGGAGGTCAAAAGAGAAGCTACAGTAAACACTATCATTGCTCAAGGCTCTCAGACTGCTACAGATCAGCTCTTGTCATACTTTTCGGATTGGAGGAAACTTAAAGTGGCTGTGGCATGGTTTCTGAAATGGAAGAGAATTCTGTTCCAGTTGAAACAAAAGAGAAAGGAGTTACATGCTCTTGACCTGCAAAGAAAGGAGACAGATGGATCAGCTCTTAATGTGTCACTGCAGATGGAGATGGTTAAAAGAGCCACGGAAAGCCAGATGTTGTCAGCTGAGGATCTCATGGATGCTGAAATGGCCATCATTCATTACAGTCAGCAAAAAAGGTTTAAAGAGGAAATTGCTGCCCTATCAGCTGGTATATCTGTGTCAAAAAACAGTTCAGTGTATAAGCTTGATCCATGTCTGCAGGATGGACTTCTGAGGGTAGGAGGAAGGTTAAGTAAAGCTGCTCTACCAGAAGAGACTAAACATCCACTCATTCTGTCCAAAGATCAATATATCTCTACTCTCATATTAAAACATATCCATCAACAAGTGGGTCACAGTGGAAGAAATCACACACTGGCAAAGCTGCGTAACAGGTTTTGGATAACAAATTCCAATGCAGCTGTGAGGAAAATCATATCGCAGTGCAACTTCTGCAGGAGATATAAAGGAAGAGTAGGCGAACAAAAAATGGCGGACCTACCAAAGGAAAGGCTTCTTCCTGATCTCCCCCCCTTTACAAATGTTGGAGTAGATTGCTTCGGGCCTTTGAAGGTAAAGAGAGGTCGAAGTCTCTGCAAACGTTATGGCGTCATCTTTACCTGCCTTGCAAGCAGAGCCATTCATCTGGAAGTAGCGCCATCTTTGGACACTGATGCATGTATTAATGCTATTCGAAGGTTCATCAGTCGAAGAGGACAGGTGTCCACTATGCGCTCAGATAATGGAACAAATTTTGTGGGAGCGGAAAAAGAATTGAGGGAAGCACTATCATCGTTAAATCACAAACTGATACAGGGAGTTCTGTTGCAGGATGGCATCCAATGGAGTTTTAACCCACCCTCAGCATCACACCATGGTGGTGTCTGGGAACGTGTTATCAGAATGGTGAGGAAAGTTCTCACTTCTGTGTTGCGCTTGCAAACCCTGGATGATGATGGTCTTCATACAGTCTTATGTGAGGTTGAGTCTATATTGAATGGTCGACCCCTCACTAAGCTTTCAGACGATCCCACTGATCTTGAGCCTCTCACCCCTAACCACATTCTTCTGATGAAAGGGAAACCAGTCATGTCACCTGGGCTGTTTAACAAGGACGATGTATATGTGAAGAGGAGATGGCGACAAGTTCAGTACATTGCAGATTTGTTTTGGAAAAGATGGGTGCAGGAATACCTCCCCCTGCTGCAAGAACGCCAGAAATGGAATCAGAAAAGGAGAAATTTCATTCCAGGAGACATCGTCATGGTGATGGATGCTGCTGCTCCTCGTGGATCCTGGCTTCTGGGCAGAATCTTGGAAACCTTTCCAGATAAAAAGGGATTTGTACGCTCTGTACGACTCCAGACAAAGACTAATGTATTGGAAAGACCTATCAGTAAGCTTTGCTTATTGCAGGAAGCCACAAGCAATTAGAAATATGAGATATAGTGACCTCTGAGTAAAAAAAAGGGGTTATACAGATATTTGCTTTGTTTTTCTTTTTGGTTTTTTTTTGTGGTTTGATTCACTTTATATGCATGTCACTTAAGTTATGGCTCTATTTGTTCACATGTGAAGGTAATTGTAATGTCAGTGGTCATTCAATTAGGGGCCGGTGTGTTAGAGCCATTTGTATTTGTAATAATTTGTGTGTCATGTAATTCCCTGTTCGCCACAGCAGGTGGTGCATTGAGGGTGCATTAAGTGGCAGCAGGTGAAACCTTATAAGTAGAGGAAGGGGCGGGAGCTCGCCAGGTGTGCTGCTTACCGGGAGAAGCACACAGTTCTTTGAACGTTGTCATTGTCTTTGCCGTCGCCGCCATTAATGTAGTTTTTGTTGTTTTGCATACAAGTTATGAGTAAGTGTATGTAGACTCGTGAAGGCCGCACGGCTGAATGTAGTGAATAAATACATTTTTGAGCATAAGTACGCTACTGATGTTTGATTTACTACACGGAGCCTGTGATGACGTGTCAATTAGTTATCCTGGTAGCAGCCCCTCATTGTGGCTTAGGGTTTGTTTGTTTTTGTTAAAACCAAGTCACTACAGGTAGTCTTAGGTATGCTATTGAATATTTATGCACATTTGTTGTCTTCATCTACTTTAGACAATAATGTATGTAAACATTTTTTTCTATAGCTCATTCCCCATCAGCTGGAATGACAATGGGGTCATCTGGCAAAGAACAAGAAGAGTCTCAAGAGTGTGAGTCATTGCTCTATTTTACACGTCATTCAAAGGAGAAATGTGACAATTCACACAACATTTATTTTTCTGTTGTTGCTTTTTTCACTAGTAAATGATGACAGTGAAAAGAGACCTCATGGAGACTTCATTAGTCTCCACAAGTTGTCAGCACACAGAGCATGCTGGGGACAGGAACTCCAAGACAGCCAGGAACAACTGGTAAAGTCAACCATTGTGCCACTGTGGTTATCTACGAATGTCATTCATATAATCACATACATGTATAAAGCCTTTGATTTCTTCCACTAGATGTCTCAGGTCCTGGATGAGACCAAAAGTTCCACACACAGAGAAATAGGGGTATCACTTCTGTACCCAAAGGTACACTTATCAGAGAAGTACCCTGTAAGGTATGGAAATGGTCCTTGAGGTGATAACTGTGGACCTTTGTTTAATTTTTGTGATCAAAATTTTTTATTGATTAACTGAGATTAGCAGGATACAACACATATTTTACATAACATAGATATAATTAAAAAAACAAGAAAGAAAAACAAAAAAACCCGAAACGAACGAAATAAAAACTCATCACATACAAAAATATATGCAAGACAGAGAGTGTTGGATTCAACCTCCTCGCAGGACTTAGACCACACTTTCAACTTTACAGTCGTATCCATCACAAGAACCATATATTACACAACATCTGACCTGCAAAATTTGCTAAGTCACAAAAGCCGCCAAATTAACCAAAAACTTAAGCCAATACATTAACTAAAAATAAACAGACAAAACCAACAAAAGGCGTGCCACCTAAATAATTAAAGTGAATCTGTTGGTGATTCGGGTTGCGGGAAGCCTCCCTGAAACTCGTCCACACCTTCTTCCAGTCAAAATCAGCATCCAGACTAGTAGGCCAGTGACAATGCCCCTCAAAATTTGAGATACCCCTACCGGAGGTAGAACAAAATCTAACAATGTTTTTCCTCATCTCTAAGGTCTCCCATATATGAAATGGGTTCTTAGGTTAAAATATTTTACTGCAAACAGCAGTTTACTGTTAAATTGATACATATTGTCATACACCCCAAACTTAAAAAAGAACAAAAATACAGCCTGGCCGTATGGGAGTTAAGCCATATAAACTCATGTAGATTAATAACACAAGCTCTGACAGCTTTGAAACTTGACATAATTGTGGTCAGGAAGTGGCTTTACCTAGTAGAAAAAACTGGATGTGAATATCTTGATGTGTGTAACATATAGAGACCTATGAACACTTGCCTAAAATAAGCGGACATACAAAAAGTGAATATCTATGCAGAATATTCTCATTTACTTTGTAGTTGCTTTGCCAGGGATTGTCATAAACACACACATCATGGCTTTTTGGAAAGATGGGGCTGTGCTGAATCCAGTGATACCAAATATATGAATATAGCATGTATAGTCAGTGTGTTACATCACTAAGTGTATGAGGTGTCCCAAATGAAAGAAAGTGAAACATTGACACATGGTTGTGATGAATCCAGCCATGCCAAATATGTAAATACTATGCATTATCACTCATCACTAAATATATAAACTGTCCCAAATAAAAGAATATGTTGCATTGCATAACAATGTATTGTACTGTACCGTTTGACATGACCGGGGGATGAGGCACACAGCTCAGCAATAGCACACAAAGGAGACAGGTGACAGGATTGTAGTTTGGATGATCTTTTTATAACTATAACTTAACTTCACACAGTACAAATTAAATTACTGTTTCAAATCAAACAAATGTTCATCAAACAAAACACTCTGAGGAGGAATGAGCCCTCTCCTCACGTTAAATCAAACAAATGTTCATCAAACAAAACATCTGAGGAGGAATGAGCCCTCTCCTCACGTTAAACTCCCCAGCTCTTTGGCTGGTGTTCTTCATGGGCTGTTTTTGGTAGCCATCCCTGTCACTCATCCACATTATCATCAGTGACAAAGTGGGTCATATTTGGGCACTCTGGGAAAGAGCAAGAGCAAAACTCAGTGCAAGTCAAGCCCACTGAAAGACACTGGCATTTGCTGGTTTCATTGCATTTTCCATCTTTACAGTACAGGTGGGTGATGTCTCGAACTTCTTTAGGTGCTGGTGCCTTCTGGAACATGATAGGTTCAATGGACCCATCCTGTCTGAGCCTCCATCCTCTACCAACTGGGTTCCAGAGATGAGGCTTGGCCTGATGGCTGTGACGCCAAACTGCTGTTTGGTATAAGGCTCTTAACACATGTTGCTCAAAGGCGTCTTCTGTTGGGGGTAGATTTGCTGCTGAAGAATCTGTGGTAGATGCTAGTGTGTACCTCAGCTCATCTAGGTTGGTACAAGGACGACCATTCTCCTTTTTCTTTTGGCCATACAGGAGGAGGGCATATTTTCTTGCCACAGGCAAAGCTTCGTCTAGATGTCCAGACAGTCCAAACTTGGCCATTTCCTTTAAAGTCAGTCAGATGGGTCTTCAGTCTTGTGAAAGCAGTGGTCTTTCCAATTCTGTACAAGCTGCTTGTACTATCGCAACCCGTGAGGGCGTGGCATGCAGGTAAACACTCACAAAGAGCTGCTCCAAGACTCTGAGCAATTGAACAAACTGGGACAAATCTTTCCTTTAGGCCATGTCCAGAATGCATGAAGACTTGTGAGGATCCAAACATCCCTTTGCTTGCATAGTACACAAGCAGAACCAGTACGTCTGTATCGTCACATTTGACAATGAGACGAGAATAGGACTCCACAAGGTGTATTGCATGTAACACCAGCCTTGTGTCAGCCTCCTCCTGGTCACTGTAAAGATCATTCAAACAGTCAACACCTGACTTCCTAACCCTCTTCACCTCCTCACCATTGTCAAAGCCACCTGCCAATATGACTGTGTTCTCTGACGAGATTCTCTCTGGCCCAGCCTTCATTATGTAGTTTCTGACAAAGCTACATAAAGCAGCCTTGTTCCCACTGATCCTCAGGAATTTCCTGTAGTTTGGAACGCTTGCTTGTCCTGTGATAATATGTGTCCTGCTGGTTTGGATGGTACCTCTTCTTTGTCTTTCAAGGTCTTTGACCGAGTGTTGATGATCATATCTGTCAAACACTAAAACAACACAGCTGATGCCTTTCTTTCCCATTAACATTTTGATCTTATTCCAGATACATTCACCAAGATCGTTGAAGGTCTGGAAGCTTGAATCATGGAGACTCTGCAGAAGAGCCATGCCATCGATGAGATATGCTGATGGTTCTTTAACACTGGGCAGCTGCTGTGTCTCTTCAACGACAGACTCCAGTTTCTTAGCAAGGTCAGCTTTTGTGGTCTTCCTCATGCTTCCATCATCATAAAACAAAGATGGTGGGACAGCAGCGAGTTCGTGAGACATCACAGTCTCCATGGACACCTCTCTTTGTTTGGAAACAGCAAGTAACCTTCGAAAGAGCACATCTGAGTCCATGTGAACCTGTCTAGATACACTAACTCCAGCTGATGTTTTCATGTCCTTGAAGGTTGCACATTGGTTTCTTTTCTCTGGGTCCCAGAAGCTCTTTGTTCTTTTTGATTTTGTCAGACGTTGTTCAATAAAGACGGCATTCTGCTTTGCACCATCTTGGAGGAAGTTTGAGAGCTCTTTTGCAACTTTCTCTGATGCAACCTGACCACTTGCAATATTGATCAGTTCCTCAGGAACACTATCAAGGTCAAAAGGATTCTGCTTCTGCTCCACAGCTTCCATTATCTTCTGTATGTCTCTCTCGTCTCTGTCCATTCTGGATGCTCCATGCTCCTTGTGTGCTCTCGGGCTCTTTGCAACAGTGTCACAAAGCTCTTTCATGCCATCTACATATGCTGTGGTCACATGTCTTGTCATTAGCCATCTTGTGAGAGCTCCCTTCCGTAGTGTGAAGCCAACAACTCCACCCTGACTCTTGCCTTCTCGGTTGATGGTTTGCTCCAGTGCCTGATCAGTAGCCACACAGTTGAAGCTTCGATCCTCAGACCGGCGAACAACAAATCCCCCTTGTTGCATGAATGTGTATGCTTCTGGTTGTTCCTGTTCAAGGGATTTCATTTCTGCAACATAGACTGGCGTGTACTTGGCATAATTGGTCCTTCCAGCAGCTCTGAACCAAGGCATAACCTAACACATGCAATTCAGGTGAAGTTGAAAGTCAGCTTCACGCTCTGAACGAAGCATCCTTAGCAACAGATCAGCACCATTTAGGAATGTTAACCAGTACCCAAAGTTTGCTGATTGCTTAACTCCCTCATTTGTGAACATCTGGATTCTATTCTGGATCTCAGGGAGTTCAGTCTTCACCTCACTGATGAGCTGTTGAGCAGTGGCCTTGTCATTACCCTCAAATGCATGCTGCACATCTTTTAGGAGTTGCTCTTGTGCTTTAGTCATTGCACATTGGCCTTGTTTTTTAAGCCATGATTGCATGGCTTTCCAGAAGAGCCTGAACAGGGCCTCAGAGGCTAGCTTTATGCTCCTTACTCCTCTTGCCAGCTGTTTCCCTTGAAGCAACTGTCGCGCTGTTCCCTCTGCATACACATCTGTCTCTGTTAGTATGTCAAACAGTCCACCATCTCCATAGAGCTTGCCAATGCTTGCAAGGTAAGCCATCGTGATATGCATACCTCCCAGTCTCATTGTGATCTCACCCTTTATGAGCGGTGGTTTGCTCCACAAGATCTGTTGTGCTTTACTGTAAATGGCCAGGTCTGCAGTCACAAGAATATGGTGCTGTCCCAGTTCTGCAGCAAGCTGTACAAGTCGTACCATAGATGTATAGATGGTGGACAATTCTGAAGGTGATTCTCTTATGAAGGGCATGTAGAGTACACTGGCTACTGAACAAGCAGTGTCTGACGTGAAGACATTGAATGCAGACCATGCAGGGACCTGCTGCTGATTCTCCCTTACGTTTCGGGCCAGCTTCCATACCAGATCTCTGTCATATGAGTATGAGCTGTGTGCCCCATCCCCCGGTGATGTCAAACGATACAGTACAATACATTGTTATGCAATGCAACATATTCTTTTATTTGGGACAGTTTATATATTTAGTGATGAATGATAATGCATAGTATTTACATATTTGGCATTGCTGGATTCATCACAACCATGTGTCAATGTTTCACTTTCTTTCATTTGGGACACCTCATACACTTAGTGATGTAACACACTGACTATACATGCTATATTCATATATTTGGTATCACTGGATTCAGCACAGCCCCATCTTTCCAAAAAGCCATGATGTGTGTGTTTATGACAATCCCTGGCAAAGCAACTACAAAGTAAATGAGAATATTCTGCATAGATATTCACTTTTTGTATGTCCGCTTATTTTAGGCAAGTGTTCATAGGTCTCTAAATGTTACACACATCAAGATATTCACATCCAGTTTTTTCTACTAGGTAAAGCCACTTCCTGACCACAATTATGTCAAGTTTCAAAGCTGTCAGAGCTTGTGTTATTAATCTACATGAGTTTATATGGCTTAACTCCCATACGGCCAGGCTGTATTTTTGTTCTTTTTTAAGTTTGGGGTGTATGACAATATGTATCAATTTAACAATGTTTGCAGTAAAATATTTTAACCTAAGAACCCATTTCATATATGGGAGACCTTAGAGATGAGGAAAAACATTGTTAGATTTTCAGGAAAAAGGAGTATAATTTGGAAGCCAAGCCGCTATTAACTCTTTGTGTTATGATCAATTTATAAAGAGGGTGAATAGCTAAAGCTTGCTTTAGGGGAATACTGTGTGCATTAAGAGCATGTCTTAATTGTAAATAAAAAAAGAATGCTGAAGGCGGTAAGGCATAGGTGTCTCTCACATATTGAAAGGAGCGCAACCCTGACTCATTAAAAATGTTACCTAGATAGCGGATAGTACTGTTAGTCCAAGGAGATGCTGTGATGGGTCTGCCTCCAATCATAAGACTCTTATTGTGGAGTAGCGGAGAGAGCGTGTGCCACTTGCAAGATATTTTAGACAGGGATTCAACTGTGTGCCAGGTCTGGATAAGAAAGGACCAAAACGAAGTTTACATTGTGAGTCGGATATGTTGGAAAAAAGTGCCCCTTGCAACGTCAGTGGTTGAACAATGTCTTCCTCCAATTCACACCAGGAGACAGATATATCAGCATTAGCCCACACAAAAAAAGGCCAGTTTCAAGTGAGGCCGCTTTTTATTCCAAATAAATTGTGAAATACTAGAATTAATTCTCTTCCAATAATTAGCCGGTGGTGCAAGGGGAATCATAGAGGACACAAAATTAATCCTGGGTAAAATATTAATTTTCACAATGGAGATGCGGGCTTGAAGAGAATTGGAAAGGCCAATCCATTTATCTAGATCTGATTTAACTTTATTCCAAATTTACAAGTGGTTATGGGAAACAATGCGATTCAGGGATGGGAAAATGTGTACTCCCAGATATTTAAATTGTTGTACAACAGGGATATTGGGTGGGAATTGTAGTGCTCTAGCTGTGTCATTAAGGGGTAACAAGGCACACTTATTCCAATTGATTTTGAAACCAGATAGATCACCAAACTCACTACAGATGGAGAGCAGAGTTTGAAGGGATTGGACCGGGTTCTCCATAAATACAAGTACGTCATCAGCATATAACGCCAGATGATGAGAGGTACGGCCTACTGAAATAGGCTGCATGGTAACGGATTGACGGATCATCTGGGCTAAGGGTTCTAGAGAAAGCGCAAACAGTGCCGGGCTCAAAGGACAACCTTGCCAAGAGGACCTAGAGACAGGAAACAAAGCAGATGTCAGTTGTCCAGTGAGAACTAGAGCAGAAGGCTTAGAGTACAGGACCTTGACCATGTGTACAAAATTCCCCCCAAAATACATTTTTTCTAGCACAGCCCATAAAAAGCGCCATTCGAGCCTATCAAAGGCATTCATCGCGTCCAATGAAAGAACTGCCGATGGTGTATTCTTAGCTGCTGTGGCATCTATTATATGTAGGAGACGTCTAACATTATCAGCAGCCATCCTGGTCTTAATAAACCCTATCTGGTCGCAATAAACTAATGCAGGTATGTGATTTTGTACTGTATGCGTCTTGCAAGCACTTTTGCATAAATCTTAAGATCAGCGTTTAGTAAACTAAGAGGTCTATAGCTGGTGCAATCAACTGGATCCTTATCTTTTTTAACAACAAAGAAATTATTGCAAGATTAACATCTCGTGAAAAACAACCTTCGTCTATTGATGTTCTCACCATATCCAACATTAGTGGGCCAAGTTTATCCGAAAATGTAACATAAAACTCGGGGGGTATCCCATCAAAACCTGGAGATTTATTTCTTTGCATGGCTAGTGCTGCCCCCTTCAGTTCCTCCAAAGAAATTGGTACATCCAGATTTGCAGCATCATTTTCTGAGAGCCTAAGAAGGTCTATCTTATCAAGAAATTTAGCACACCCATCATTATCCGCTTGAATCTCTGATTGATATAAGTTAGAATAAAAGGTTCTGAAGGTTTTGTTTATTTGTTGAGGGTCAGTTGTGATATTACCAGTATACGACCTAATGGATGAAATATCTGCAAAGGATTCATTGGATCCAATTCTGCAAGCCAAAAGATGGCTGGGCCTCGAGCCATGGAAATAATATCGTTGTCTAGTCCTATGTATTAGGAATTCTGATTGTTGTTTTAGAATATTATTTATTTCCTTCTTAACAATGTCACGTTGTATTTCAATCTGTCTGGAATAATTAGTTTGTCATATTGAATCTAAACTAGCAAAGTCTGCTTCTAAGTTTTGTAGTGTAACAGCTCTAGCATTGCGCATGTTCGAAGAGAATAGAGTGGTGTTACTCCTGATGAATCCCTTAACAGCGTTCCAAAGAACTCTGGGATCTTTTAGTGAGCCCATATTAATGTCTAAAAAATCCTGCAATTCAGCATTACACTGTGATTTATAAGCCTCATTCCCCAATAGCGAAGAGTTGAAATGCCATCTAGCTGCTTTTTTTAGAAAAAACACCAATTAAAACATTGCCGTAGACCCTTTTATGATCCGAAAGCGCCATTGGAAGTAGAGTGACATTATTAATATTCTGAAACAGCTGAGGTGAAGAGAAAAGAAAATCTATCCTCGAGCAGGTTTTGTGCCTGGCCGAGAAGAAGCTGTAATCTGTCAAAGTTGGGTTAAAAGTATGCCAGACATCTATCAATCCTAAACTCTCCACCCAGGCCTGTAAGGATGCAGTCGCCAGCTCCTGGTCCTTATTAGCAGTCGCACTAGACCTTTCAGATACCTGCCAGACAGCATTCATATCAGCACCAACAATAAATGAGTATTCAGTCAATTGCAACATTTCCTGAGTGAGCGCACTATAAAATTCCTTATCAAATTTGTTGGGGGCATAGGCTGAGATAATAGCTGTCTTTCTTCCATACATTTCTATTTGGGCAATTGTCATCCTCCCCTTATTGTCTGACCATGTATCCAAAACTTTAATATTCAAATTGCGTTTACAAACAATGGCCATTCCCCTACTTTTCGAGTCTGCTGAGGAAGATGCTATAGTGTGATAAAATCTGTTGGCCATGCGAGTTGAGTGCTTCTTTAACAGGTGTGTTTCTTGAAATAAGGCTTTGTCTATTCTCCTTCGTTTCAGCAAAGTTAAAACATTGGTTCGTTTGTGGGGAATATTCAAACCATCACAATTCCACACCAAGATTGTTAATTCACCCATCAAGTTGTATTATGCTCCAGATACTGCTCACAGATTTAGACAGAGTGGTAAGCAGCCGGTATAGACATAATCTCCTCATACTAACCAATATCCATTTCTGAACATGTTCCCCGAGATATAAAAAAGACACATCCCTCACAATATTCCTACAAACTCCAAGGTGGCACCTTAACCCCAATGACAAAACAAATACACCTAAAAACATAATATTAAACTATACAAAACAATAAAGAAAACAAACACTGATGTTGATCCGCGATTGGTATGAACATAGGGCTGCGAAAGAGCAGGACCCAACCCAATACTTAAATAACACAGTCAACCGTTGAGCAAATATAATGGACACAAAAAAACAGCAATAATCTTCTTACCAAAAACAAATATACCAGCCCAGCCCCTTTGTTGAAGATAAACAAACACAGTAGGAGAAAGAATCATCCCAATCTCACATAGTGAAAAATAAAAAGTGCAGTCGGGGCAGTGGGCTATGAGTCTGCATGGGAAGCAATAACTCAGAAAGTGTGCATCAAAACCAAGAAGATTATCAATAACCATGAGCCGGTTAACGTGCGTCTTAATGTCTGTGAAGGATCCAACATGGCAGTAGCAGCTAGGATTAGCCTGCAGTTCAGTCATGGCTAGCAACTTGTCAATAAACAAGTAGCATTGCGGAATAAGGGCATAATGAAAACTCATAGAGTGAGGTGTAGCCATAAAAGCTGGCTGTGGATATTACCAATTAGTTGTCTGTATCATCACAGTCCGCTCCGGGTGATCCTCTCAGCAGCGACATGATATATTCCTCGGCTTTCCTCGGGGATTGGAAGGCTTCCACCGCGCCAGCTTTGGATTTGATCTTGAGGGTAGCCGGGTAGATCAGGAAAAACTTGATGCCATTAGCCCTGGCTTGATCCATGGTCGTGGAGAAGGCCAAACATTGCTTCACTGTATGGTAGAGTTGGATGTCTCGAGACCGGTCTTGGTCTCGAGACCACTTTTACGTGGTCTCGGTCTTGTCACAGTCTCGACCGTCTTTGGTCTTGGTCTTGTCTTGGTCTCGGATCCCTCGGTCTTGTCTTGGTCTCATTGTCTTGGTCTTGCGGTCTCAGGTCGACATAGTGGTCGGGAGATTTGCAACAAATAATGTCCATGATACAAAACATAACATTCGATAATGCAACATTAAATTATTTCGCCTTTCACGCCCTTCAAATGCAATTGCTATACATAGTTTATCTCACCCAGTCTACGAAAACATTTACAGTGAGTGAGCTCACAGTCACACACATTCATGACATGCTCTGTCTCTGCATTGTTCTGTCTGTAGTTGAAATAATACCTTCTTAAATTGAATTTAAACTGGGACTGAACCTCTTACCCCAGTATGCTGCTCTTATTCAATTGATGCAAGTTATGGTGTAACACTAGCTCACTAGCTGTTTTTTTTTTTTGGTGTTGGTCTCGTCTCAGTCTCGTCTCGACTCAGTCTGGCTTGGCCTTGGTCTCGTCTTGGTCTCGGTCTTGATACCCTCTGGTCTTGGTAGTGTCTTGGTCTCGGTTTAGGCGGTCTTGACTACAAGTCTACTGTATGGGCACTGTAGTCCGGTGAAAAACGTAGTTTCCGATCATCGATGACGGGAGGCTTTCTTCTTGCAGCGGCGAGGATATCTTGTCTGACTGTGTACCGAAGGCAGCAGAAAATCAGAGTGCGGCCCCGCACGTTTGTAGCCCCGGTACCGTTGTAGATGCGGTGCGTCCTCATAATTTCTCTCTGGGGGTTGCCAAGAGAGGGAAAACATTCCGGCAGTTTTTGAGTGAGAAACTGGATAGCATTAGATCCCTCCGTCCCTTCTGGCAATCCATTGATCCTCACATTGCAGCGTCTGCTGCGGTCCTCCATGTCGGCTAACTTAAAGCGCATAGTTTCCAAATCGGTATCATGTTCAGTTAGCTTGCTGGAGTTAGCTCCCACATTAGCTTGCATCACGCTAACCTCCTTTCTTATTTTGCCAATTTCCTTTTTTTGCGATGTGAAGTCCGCCCTAATACCAGACACCTCGCCTTGCAGATTGTCGAGGCGTGCATCAAAACCAGCAAACCGACTGTCCATATTAGCAATACGAGCATCTGTTTTTCCCAGCACGCTATCCACGCTGGTTAACTTGGATAGCACAGTGTCCATCATTGCGCCCTTTCCCAATCTCAAAATCACCATCAGGCGAAACGTCACGGTTCTTTACTCCACATAAAAATAATTTGCTTTTCAGGAAAAAATCACTCAAACGATCTTTATAAACAAAATTGTAAGCGATGGGTTGAGGAGCTGAAATCTACGCAGCCATCTTGTGCAGCCACTCGCCGGACTCCCCTTTGTTTAATTTTAAAGGTACAAATTCATTGCTGACAGCAAAGGGTACATAAGTGTACTTTTATCAAATTTAAGGTACAAGCAAATGATGCAGCAAATCGATGACCAAAAAATCTCAATTTAAATAGAGAGCTGAGTTTATTGAAATGAGATAGGGTACTGGCAAATTCCCATTCAATTAGTGGTCAGTTTGGCCTAATTGTATGAGCTTAACTAATAACTTAGCTGGTTTTGTATTTTAATTCAGCTAGTCTTTAAATGACATTGGTATCATGTAACTCATAAATTAATAGATTTTTTGAATAGTTAAAAAAAACTAAAATATTATCACGATATGGTTGGTCTATTCAAATGGTAAGAGACTATCACCCTCGTATCATTACTTTGAAAGACCAACAGGGGTCAGTGTCAGTGATCAGGGATCATACGCCATTGGATTCCCACTTGAGAGAGCAAAAATGTCGATTGGGTTTCCTGCTGTGTCAAGTTTATCCATGGATGCACTAATTGAAAAAATGATTGAAGCTGGAATACAAGTTCATGATGAGGAGGCAGTAACCAGTTCTTATATGTATATATCTATATATATATATATATATATAGAGAGAGAGAGAGATATCTGTATATGTGTATATATATATATATATATATATAGATAGATAGATAGATAGATAGATAGATAGATAGATAGATAGATAGATAGATATATCTATCTGTCTATATATAGATCTACATATCTGTATATTCAATGTATTCATATATTGTTTCTTCATGTTTTTCAACTTATTAAAAATATATATATTATTATTATTAATTATTTAAAAAGCTGAGTAGTACTTTTACTGCCTCTATCTGCTTCTGCATCTCTATCATATATTAGTGTAGTATATATATATATATATATATATATGTGTGTGTGTGTGTTGTGTGTTTTGCAAAATACCTATCAAACATCATATATATCACATATCAGAATATTCTATTACTGTTAAGCCCACTATGAATATTAATATACATGTGTCCTGTATCATAGCTACATGTATGACGTTTGCAGCAAAAAAACCCGTGTGAAAATCAGTTAAGTATTCAGGGAGTTATGATTGATTAAATGCGCTGACACTTCATTGCGTCTGCCAAACAGATAACACTGAGTGGAGCTGGTGACCGGTCCAAGATGGCGGCCTCACGGCTCGTCAGCGCCAATAGGCACTAGTGGTCGATACGGCGTCTACTCTTTATTATGTCAATGCATACTACTGTAAGTTAGCTAGTTAACTAGCTAGCTACATGCTATGGCTTGTTGCTAGATAGGTTACACTCTGATTAGCTATTTCAGAGTGATTGGGTCGATTAACCGTCACATACATTCAGGGTCCATGTTTACGTTTGAAAGCATCTTAATTAGTTCAGTTAATTCAGTTCGAATCCTGCACCGAGCGGTCTTATCCTGCATGTCATTCCCCCCTCTCTGTTTCCTGTCTCTCTCTACTAACCTGTACATAAAGGCAAAAAATAAATAAAATAAGGATTAATCTGGCTTATCTGTTACTGATGACATATTCATGAATGATTTGTTATACAGAAATTTGATAGATACTAATTATGAGGGGATACTGTGAAGTTTTATTATATTTAATTTATTTTATTACTATCTGTGTTTCGCTGTTGATATATTTTGTCATTCTCTGCATTACAGAGAATGACAAAAAACACTAAGATTTATTTTGCTGTATTTGTATGGGGGTGGGGGGTGGGCTTGGCACTCCCTTGCTGAACCCCTGCGGACTTGGGAAATGCAGCCCATTTTTTTCCACCCTCGGTCTAGCT
The DNA here is from genome assembly GCF_027409825.1 of Scomber japonicus. NCBI lineage: Eukaryota > Metazoa > Chordata > Actinopteri > Scombriformes > Scombridae > Scomber > Scomber japonicus. The sequence goes on from NC_070581.1 coordinate 2,204,347, forward strand.
TGGCATGGCCTCCCTGTAAGTCGCTTGTTGTTGATGCTGCAGAAGTAGCCTCTTAATATTGTTTAAAACTTGATAGGGATAGCTCCCCTTTTATATTGGTGTAATGAAACATATATAGGAAAATGGAAGGAGCTGGAGTCCAGTCTATCAACTCAGTTCCCCATCCATGCTGTAATAGCGGATAAGGGCTTAATATGTCAGTTGGAAAAGTTGGGGAACCCCTGGTTGACCCACACTCTTCAAGTCTGGCAGAAGGTGATTAATACATATTAATACAACGATTAATAGCTTCAAATCATGGACAAAGCATGGTCTCACAACACTCCTTTCTGTGATGATTCGTGTGCAGGGTGGACCCAAAAGGCAGGAGACCAGGGAGCAGTTCAAAACAGCGGTTTATTTACAAAAAAACAAAACTCAAGAAGACGCTGGAAGCAGCGGTATAGGGGGGTCGGGCTGGGCTTCCTCACAGGGGAAGAAACAACTCAAAACGGGCCGCTTCAGGGGGTGGTGCAGGCAGTGGTAGCTGGAGGCTGGAGGCTGGCTGACCATGAGGCTCGGTGACTGGAATCTTCTGGCAGTGGTGTGGAGGTGAACCAGACTTTTCTGGAGGTGTGAGGTGATTGCTGGATTGAACCTCAGGGGGCGGGGCTGACCTACTTCCCAGAGGAGCAAGGAGCACTCCTTGTGGTCATGCCCCCCCCCCCCCCCCCCACGGGTTTTGTACATAGTTTTGTATTATCTGTTCTACCTTCCATTAAGCTGTATCAGTTTTCTCTAAGCGAACTAGTCTGGGTCTAAAGAGGATAACTGTGTTCCCACTGATGCTGCTTTAGCACAAGTCTTACGTAGTCTATGCTGTTACAGGATGGTGGGATCTGCAAGGCCGAGCAGAGTCTGATCCAAAATGTGCGACTGTACATTCTTTGGTCCTATAAGCCCTGAGAACTGATGTTGCACGCTTTATGGACTTAAAACAAAAACTGGAATGGCTTATGTTTTCAGCTTTACTGTTGATGTGTCATGTGGATGTACTTCTCTGCCCATTCCAAATAAAGATACAATTTAAAAATTAAAGCTGCAAGCAGCGATGAACTGGCCCTCGCGCCCCCACGCATGTCAGGCTGTGTCTCAGTCGGAGAATGTAGCATCACCAAGGTCTTATGTCTCAGCTGAGTCAATTTCAGGTGTAAATACTTACGATTATGAGAGTAATTAGTGAAAGAATGAAGCAAGTGACTTCCTGTTGCCAGTAGGTGGCACTATGACTGTCACAAAATATGAGACTGTACATGTGTTCAAACCAGGACGCTGAATAAGCATCTGAAATTTGGAAAAGCTCAGACCATGTGGAGTGAAGTTATGAGGGTTTGAAATTTCATGGCGAGACATCGAAATTGGCCGCGTCACCACGGCAACCAGAAATGACGGCCAAAAAAGCTTTTGATAACTTTTCATCTCCAATGTCTCAAGATGTTTCTGAGTGAATTTGAAGTGGATGGGATGAAATCCCTAGGACTAGTTCGTTAAAATATGATGGCAAAATCAGCACAAAAATCAATATTTTGATTCAAAATGGCCGACTTCCTGTTGGAGTGACGTCATGGGACCCACGGACTTTTTGGTGCATCTTGACATGATGAACATGTGTACCGAGTTTCGTTTCTCTATGTCAATCTGTGGCGAGGGGCTCGATTTTATTGATTTTGCAGGGGGCGCTAGAGAGCCATTTTGCCATGCCCATTTATGCAAACCATAAAATATCAAATTTTTCGCCAGGTCTGGCTTGCATGCAAACTTTGGTGACTTTTAAGGCCCGTTTAGGGGGTCAAAAAGGCCGTTACTTTGTCAGATGAATAAAGAGAATAATCCGGACAAATACAATAGGGCTTCGCGCTGGTCAGCGCTCGGGCCCTAAAAAACAAAACTTGATAGGCTGTTACCTACAGCATTCACGTTTCTTCACGGGTTGACCATGTAACTGCTTTGACGCCCCAACTGTCTGTTGTTGATGATGCGTGGTTGCTAGCGGCCACTTGCACTTACATTTTGGCTCCGTAGTCCGTACATTTTAGGCTTTTTATGTAACGTGGAGTTGCTGTGAAAAGTCAGTGAGTTTACTAGCTAACTAGTTTGGTGTGTTTTGGCATCCTTTCCGGATTTCAGACTCCGTGTCCCGCCATGCCGGTGTTTCGGTTTAACTGGTGACCATGTTAACTGGTGACTTTCTCACATGACGTTATGAGAGGTGAATGAGTCTTCTGAGCACAATTTAACTTGTATAAATGGTTTGTGTAACTTGCATATTAAACACATATTGGTATGTATTTAAAAAGTATTTGGGAGAACACCAGTTAGCACGGTCGCCAGCTGAACCGAAACACCTGCTCTGCCCTTTACACAGACGTTGATTAGGTGCTGTGGTTACCGTTTGTACAGAACGGCGCAACATTCCCGCCTTGAGCTAAGCTAAAGTCAGCCATTTTCCAACGGTTTTCCTCCCCTCTTCAAAATATTTGGTCGCGGAAGTGTGTGTGTGTTTACACTTAATGACTTATAACTGCATAATTTTTGCATCTGTATGTTGTATCCATAGACTGTATAAAAGAAATGGACGTAACATCCGTGACGTCACCCATTGGTTTGTGGACTGCTGCTCGGAAGCCAATAGTTTCGAATCTGGGCAGCGCCATCATGAAAATTTCAGGTGCATGCTGGGAAAAATAAAAACACGGATTCTACTTATATGGTCATGAGGCGGGGCCATGGGCGGGGCGGGGAGGTTGCGATAGGTTGCGAGGGCTGGATCTCGAGGACATTGGGCAATAAACCTGTCAATGACGACATAGCCACGCCCTAATGCATACCCTGCTTTATTGTCAAATATAAAATCAGGGAGGCCAAAATTTCACAAATGAACATCATACTACAAGGCTTTAAACTAGCGATTGAGACCATAAACACATTTTGAAAACGTTTACTGAGGTTAGAAATCAAGTGAGAAGTTGGTGAATTATCCATTGACTTGTATGGAGACGGAAGTCCTTTTGACACCAAAACAGTCGCCCCCTGGTGGCCTTTTGATAGAATGCAGTTCTAAGTTACTTGCGCATTGTCCTCATTTCAGAGGACCGGAACTCCCCGTCTGGTTGTATCTCAGAAAAAGACGTGGATGGAGAGACTGTTGACTCACTGAAGCCATGGTTGGATACCTGTTTGATGGTTCCTTCATTGTGAAATATCCTTTCCTGGGAGATGTGGAGGGGAATGGCTATGTAAGTTGCTTTTCTTTTTAAGTCTTGTTTTTAAATAACTGATTTATCTGTATGTATCTACTAATGTATTTTTATTTTTGCTAGCATACCTGGCACATGTATTAAAGCTTAACAGCATTTTATGAGCTACAATTACATAAAGTGATATACTGAATGTTAATAATGATGTCTTCATATATATTCTACAGTTTTGTGACCAAGTTGACCGAATCCATCCTTCAACACGCAGCTTCTATCATCGCTTCAGGGAGGAGTTCATCACTGTTTGCCAAATGTGCTGAAACTTGCTGAGGGAAATCTCCCCTAGCAAAACACTACATTGACGCAAGACAGGATGCCCTGGCTCAAGATCTACCAGGTAGTGACAATCAAGGTGAAGTGAAGAGTCTGCAGTACAACACCACAGTGTGGACCTGGATCAGTAAAAATCAATGTATGTATTGTATTGTATGTTTGCACAATCAACTTGTGTGCACAGTTAAACTTGTCCAGAACAGCTAACACATATCCAGAAATTGCTGTCGCTCTCCTGTCATCACTAACATCATCAAAGCCCTAAAAAGCCTCTTTCACCTCAGACATACCTTAACATGACTGTGGCGACTATCCTGGCAACCAATTAGCCACTCGGCTGGGTGCGGGATGGGACTTGTTTTTAACACACTTACTGGATGAATGAATGAATGAATGGATGGATAGATGGAATGAATGAATGTCCACAGCGATGTACACGGTCGGGTGAGGTTCCCATTTATTACCGTCACAATTAAGCAGGATTATTAGCAAAAGGTTTATAGCGAGATTTGATTGATTGTGATGGTGTCTTTAGGGAGCGGTAAAAACCGTGCAGTCTCCCCATCACCCATGCATTAATTGGCCGCCCCATACACCTGAGCCTAAATAATAATTGCACCCATTGTGACGTGGACCCAAACCACCACCCTAATCTGCACTGCCACCCAGTGACAACTAGAAAATAAACATACAAACATACTAAAAATAAGCAGACAAATAATGGCTCCTACAATGACTGGCAGTTGAGCTTTGTTTGTGATGTCCGTAGTTTCATCTACCTCCACTGCAACAAACGGAGCCACACTCAGTTCTTCTTTTATGTCTTCTCTCAGAAAATCTGCAATCGCTTCAATTAAGTCATTTTGGATTCTGTTTGACATGCTGGAAAACACTGTAGATGATGCCAAGTGGGAGGCTAAATTAGCATCCTTGCTGGCTATCAAGTGCAACAGTTCGATATAATTCCCCCGGTTTGAGAAACTTTCACCGTCATTGTTCCCACGGAAAGCCAACTCCTGTTTCCCGAGGAAACATACAACGTCTATGAGACTTTTGAGGATTTCTCAATTTTTTTGTACCTTCTCATTGTGTATGCTGATGCCCAGTTGCTGTTGTTCATTCAAAGCCAGGTCGATTCTGTTGTGTCCAAATTTTTTCAGAGCAATCTGGCTCTGAATGTGGACCACATTGTCGCTGCCGCAGTGAACATGGAAAACAGAACAGCCTGTTTAGCTTAGCACACTCACAGAGCCAATCCTTTTTCTTATACCACTCAGTTTGCAAAGTGTATAAAATTTTCTGTCCCTTCCTTTGGTGAAGGTCCGGTAGCTCAGGCGTGGGTCTCCCCTCTGATAAAAGCTGTCGTTTTTCATCAAATGCCAGCCTTGAAAAATGTTCAAGTCTCTCTGGTAGAGCCATCATTAAACCTCCCGCTAAATTGCTGAACACAAAACAGCGAGAGGGCGTGACGGTGTGTTGACAATTCACGAAAACAACGTGAACATAAGTGCAGCACAGACATAGTTCAGTAACGTCAAAAGGCAGCATAGCGATCTGCCTTTTGACGTACATGTTAACTATATGGGAAATTGACTGCCCATGCGCAAACAGTCAAATACACACCAATTAGGGCTGGGCGATAAAACGATAACGATATGTATCTCGATAGACACGTACTCGATATCAATAGAAAATGTGTTCGATAGAACGTTTCGATAGAATTTTTTTTTCTCAAGAAACCGGCGTAAATTTAGCCAGAGCGCTCTCTGGTTATGGGTTTAAATCGTTGCAAAGCAAGCTTGGTTGCATTAGCAAAGGCACTTGTCATCTGGTGCCTAGCAACGAATGAGCAGTGACACGCTAATAGCCACTTTGAACACTGCGGCTTTTACTACGGTGCGGCTAATGCATGTTTTTTTTTTTTTTGTTCGTGGGTGTTGTTGTTACGTACTTTATTATGTTTTCACTTTGCTTCATGTTTGATACACGTTGTTGTCCGACTCGTTCATAGGAGAGAACGGGAGAGTTCGCTCAGTAGGTTTTAATTCAAAGTTTTCCAATACAAGACGTACAGTGACAGGTGCGAACGAGGTAGATTACTCCAGTAAAAGTAAGACTTAGTTTAATGACTTAGAAGTCGCCAAATGACTTACTTTAACGAATTTCGTTAGTTTATATAATGCAGATTTGTAAAATATTACTTTTATTAGACACAGTCACAGACAATAAACTTACCATTTGATAATTGTGGTAGCAGCGGTGCAGCAGATGTAATGAAGTCCACGCAGCACACTTGCAAACTAATATTAAGCCTATAGCCTATTCATTATAAATCGATGGACATAAATTTAGTTCTTTTGCCTTAATAATGACAAAATAATACACACAAATGGTCGGATTGGGAACCCATATGCATAATGTCTCCACGTTGCATTTAGTGTTGCTTGAAATGACCAGGGCTCAGCTAGTGTTGCCTTTTAAAAAATCGTCGATTTCCCGGGATTCCCTGGAAAACTGCCTCCCTCAAGCAGGGTTCACTTGCTGGGGGTAATATTGTTACATGCACCAGGGCAGCTTTAAAACCAGAGAAGGTCAACCAGCTGGTGTTCTTAGCACAAAACCTTGAGCTAAAATAAATAGTTCAGATGTTACAGATGTATAAGTCTACCTCAGTTTTACTTTAATTTATTTTGTTTATAAAATACTGCATATATTTTTTTTTTAAATGTTATTGTTATTAACATTTTTGCACTAAACTTGCAGTAGAAAATATCATTGTTCTTCTCATATCAGGTTTTGCTATGTTTACACATGTTTGCTATGTTTACACATGTTTGCTACATTTTGCTACAGGTTTGCTATGCACATGTTTTTATAACACTTAATAAAAAGCACTTTATTATTGATAATTGTTCAGTTTTCAACTGTGATTTTAACATTGAACATATGTGTTGACATGCATTTTTCCTAAATGCTTATTGCCTACAATTAGAGTAAGGATTAAATAGGTCATACAATATTTCAATAATTATCGATATCGACCAATATGAAACACTTATATCGTGATAGAGATTTCAGCCATATCGCCCAGCCCTAACACCAATGAGACAGAAAGGCAGAGGAGGTCTGTGCCTTTGCTCTGTAATACAGCGCAATGGCGAATGGCTTGTGCAGCCAGATAGCGCTGTTGAGTCGCTTTTATTAGACTATTAAAATCACCAAATGCCGACACATTCAAACCTGTAGTAAAGTTATCTGATATTAAAAAATAATCAACCCTTACATTAAAGGTAGAATATGTAGAATGAGCAGAACAACGCCATCTAATGTCTCGAGATCGTAGTCGCAACAACCAAAAAGTAATTCCAGCAGTCGGGTTGCCAGGTCCGGTGCCGGATTTTATTTTAGCTCTAACTCTGTAAAATACCACTTTATCCACGTCTAACCTTTTTAGGCGAGAAAGTAGCCATTTAGATCCACAATGTGACGCTAATTTGTCCAAATAACATCTGCTTAAAGTTTTGTTCCTGCGAATTCGGAGCCACTCAAGTTAGCCGTAGCGAGTAACGCACTTCCGGTCATTTTCACAAAATAAAACACCCGTTGCCTTTTATTATTAAGAAAACCATAACGATAGAGTTGGTGCTTTTATTTTGAAAACAGAAAGCGAACATACCCTCGCTGTAACTGACTTGAAACCACCGAGGTACATTACATTGTAACGCCAGTGGGAGTAGCAGTTAAACCTGGGGAGCTCCCCGGGTCCTATGTTCCCCGATCGTGGCTAACTCGGTTGCTAGCTCGGTGGCTAATTTGGCTGCTAATTCAGCTGCTAACTCGGCTGCTAACTCGGCGGCTAACTCAGCTAACTGGCTAACTGTAGACGGGATCATCCCTATGTTCCCTGGTCACATACAAAGCGGGGAACATAGGACCCGGGGAACATAGAGATGATCCCCTAATTATGTAGCAATACAGTCATACTGCACATCAAATTAAATAGGAGAAACTCCGCTACAAGCACGTCATTTTTACACACACCAAACACAACTCAAACACCAAGCATATTAATGATCAAATATCAAAATCCGAATACCGTCAGAAAGTCAGCCCACTCTCTACATTTCCATTGCTACCGTTTTGATACTTAATGGTACACAAACAAATAGCATCTCATATGAAAGCTAAGACCCTGGCGAGTTCAACAGTACCACTATTATTGCGCTAAAAACTCAGTGAACCAGCAGCCAAAGAATACAAAGGCAAACAACCACCTATTTACAGCGACTAACAGATATTCTGTCTTACCTTCGAAGTTTTGTGATGAAAAGTTGTACTTGAGAGCAAAAAACGCTGGTTTTAGTAAGTCCAACACAGCTCTGCTTGTTTACAACTCCATTTCACCCTGTGCCAGTCTACAGTAGCTGCACCGGAACAACAGACAACCCTGGCAACCCGTACTTCCGGCCGCTAGTTGGATGGTACAATGTACACAGAACGTCATTGTCGAACCCGTCAAAAAAATGTAAAAATATTAATTTAGACTAAATTTTTTTTTTTTATGGAAAAGCAATACTTTCATTCTGTACCCCTCAAAATGCCCCGTGGCTGTATTATTTAAAAAAAAATATAGCTTTTAATAAATATTCTACATATTCAACCTTTAACTGAATAATTACATTTTTCCTGACAGCCTAGGGTAGACACTGCCTACCCTGCATACCCTGACTGCACGTCACTGGACAGAAATGGTGACATGTGTTGCTGGCTCTCTGCTGAAGAAGTTGTTTATAAACCCAAACTTCCCGTCCCACCCTAATCTAATAGACAGTTGAAAAGGAAATGTGTTGATTGTAGATATATAAACTTAATAGATATAGTGATTGTTTACTTTGCAGCTTGGCTGTTTAGTGGCAACCAACATAAATGCAGCCTCTCATAAAAAATGAAGATCAACAATAACTGTACTTCCAGCATTATCCAACTACCAAAAAAATACTACTGCCAGAACTGTCTGTGTGTGTGTGTGTGCCTGTGTGTGTGAGAGAGAGAGTGTGTGTGTGTATCAGATTTGACTTTCAGCAGTCATATCAAATCAATCACCAAAACAGCCTTCTATCAGCTTAAGAACATATCCAGAGTGAAAGGTTTTATGTCTCAAACAGACCAGAAGAAGTTGATTCATGCTTTCATCTCAAGTAGACTCGACTACTGTAACGGTCTTCTGACTGGACTCCCACAAAAAAAGCATTAAACAGCTGCAGCTCATTCAGAACGCTGCAGCTCGAGTTTTAACCAGAACAAAGAGATCAGAGCACATTACTCCAGTTCTAAAGTCTACAGTGGCTCCCAGTCAGCTATAGAATAGATTTTAAAGTTCTGCTACTGGTCTACAAATCACTGAATGGTTTAGGTCCAGAATACATGAATGACATGTTAGTAGAATACAAACCCAGTAGAGCTCTGAGATCTACTGACTCAGGTCAGATAGTTGAGCCCAGAGTTCAAACTAAACATGATGAAGCAGCTTTTACACATCTGGAACAAACTACCAGCAGAACTGAAATCAGCCCCAACTGTGAACATTTTTGAAGCCAGGTTAAAAACACTTCTCTTCTCCTGAGCTTATGATTGAGCTCTTTTAAAGCACTTTACATTGTAATCTTTCATTTGCACTCTATGTCCTTTTAATGATTTTAAAGCTAATTATTATTTTATGTAACCTCTTAGGAACAGCGCATTTATATGTGGATAAATGTCCGTGACCGTAACAAAAAGTCTCCCCTTTTGTTGTCTCTTTTCATCCCATCGTTCATGCTTACGGCATTTCTATGCATATACGTCACAGGCAGAAATTGAAGTTGACATGAAATGAAATGCGCAAAAAATGCCATATGCAATGGCTGGCTCCCTGAACCTTGGAGGAGATGGAGCATGAAGGGGGCTGGAGAAAGGTGAACGGACAGACGGAAATACATCCTGCTCTCCAATTATAGTAGAAGGATAGGTAGGTATTTTATTAGCATGGTAATGCTAGCAGGTAGGTAAGAAAGTGAAGCAGCAATATTTTCCCTCGTTTTAACCGGTGCTACACCAAAATCTGTGACCGTCAGAAATGGTGACCTGTGTTGCTGGCTCTCTGCTGAAGAAGTTGTTTATAAACCCAAACTTCACCTTAACCTCAGTGGACACTTCCCGTCCCACCATAATCTAATAGACAGTTGAAAAGGAAATGTGTTGATTGTAGATATATATATTTCATAGATATAGTGATTGTTTACTTTGCAGCTTGGCTGTTTAGTGGCAACCAACATAAATGCAGCCTCTCGACTTCTCTGGAGGTAAGCCACCTTGCGTTAATGTCATGCAGCGTTTCACGGTATCGCAAGTATTTTCCAACAGTGATTAGCTCTTGTTAGGAATATTATAAATGTCCGTGACCATGGATAAATGTCTCCTCTCGTTGTGGTCTTCTCCTCCCGTCGTTCACACCCCTATGTACGGCGTCTCTACACATATACGTCACAGGCTAAAACAATAGTCCCAGTAGCTCCAGAGTCCCAAATGTAAAGTTTAACTGCAGACTATTTATTCACCATTGATGAATAGAAATTGAACTTGACATGAAATGAAATGCGAAAAAAATGCCACATGCAATGGCTCCCTGAACCATGGAGGGGGTTGATGAAAGGTGAACGCACAGACGGAACAACACCCCGCTCTCCAATTATAGTAGTAGGATATGTTATATTACATACAGCAATCAGGCATAACATTATGACCACTGACAGGTGAAGTGAATAACACTCATTATCTCTTCATCTCACCATTCTGTTAGTGGGTGGGATATATTAGGCAGCAAGTGAACATGTCCTCAAAGTTGATGTGTTAGAAGCAGGAAAAATGGGAAAGCGTAAGGATTTGAGTGAGTTTGACAAGGGGCAAATTGTGATGGCTAGACGACAAGGTCAGAGCATCTCCAAAACTACAGCTCTTGTGGGGTGTTCCCGGTCTGCAGTGGTCAGTATCTATCAAAAGTGGTCCAAGGAAGGAACAGTGGTGAACCGGCGACAGGGTCATGGGCGGACAAGGCTCATTGATGCACATGGGCCCTTGTGGTCTGATCCAAAAGACGAGCTACTGTTTCTCAAGTTGCTTAAGAAGTTAATGCTGGTTCTGATAGAAATGTGTCAGAATACACAGTGCATCGCAATTTGTTGCATATGGGGCTGCAGGGTGTCCATGCTGACCCCTGTCCACCTCCGAAAGCACCAACAATGGGCATGTGAGCATCAGAACTGGACCACAGAGCAATGGAAGAAGGTGGCCTGGTCTGTTGAATCACATCTTCTTTTACATCACGTGGATGGCCGAGTGCATGTGCGTCACTTACCTGGGGAACACATGGCACCAGGATGCACTATGGGAAGAAGGCAAGCCAGCAGAGGCAGTGTGATGCTTTGGGCAATGTTCTGCTGGGAAACAAAAATGGTTCAGGAATGGTTTGAGGAGCACAATAACGAGTTTGGGGTGTTGACTTGGCCTCCAAATTCACCAGGTCTCAATCCAATCAAGCATTTGTGGGATGTGCTGGATAAACAAGTCCGATCTATGGAGGCCCCACCTCGCAAGGACTTAAAGATTCTGCTGCAACATCTTGGTGCGAGATAAGACAGCACACCTTCAGCGGTCTAGTGGAGTCCATGCCTTGACGGGTCAGGGCTGTTTGGCAGCAAAAGGCAGCAACACAATATTAAGCAGGTGGTCATAATGTTATGACTGATCGGTGTATCTGACAAACACCTGCACATGGATAAAAACCTGCAGTCATGCCTCGCACAGACGAGGCATACACTGTCCCGCCTTACTGCCAATGGCCAAGGGAAGACAGAACCGCAAAACAGCGCTGAATCAGCCGAGGATCCTCAGGCACACGTTTTACTACTGAGGCAGTGTGTGTTAAGGTCAGCAACGCCATATTAATTTTTGTCTAGCGGAAACGCACCCCGCATCTGCCTCTCCTGTACACTCATGGCGACTGAGTCTGCCATAATGAGCTCCCTCGCAGCTGAGCACCCCCCCCCCCCCCTTTGCACCCACACACACGCACTCTCATTCAGTCTGTTTACTTGTATAGACTTGTTTACACACAGCTGTTTTATGTGTGTTTGTTAGTATAGTGGTAGAATTATTTTAGTTAGCTTCAATGGGTCGACTTTCTTTACTCCCCCCTCTCCTTCAAATCTCACTCTTACATTCAGTAACTTTTCCTTCAGGACCTTATCCACACTGTCTATACTGTCACTCTCTGTATCTGCACAAGCTCCTGTTTTTCTTCCTCCTCTTACAGCTATCTGCCCTTGTTCCACTTCTTCCCATTCACTCTCTCACTAAACTCCATGCTGGTGCTATCTGCCTCTCCTCTTGCCATCCTGTGGCCACAAATGTAAAAACAAATGTGGAAATCTGTGCACATGGATTAATAGATTTAAAGTCAAGCATTTTATTTGATAAAACTTCCGATATAAGTGATTCAAAAGTACTGTAATCTTAATCCACATTTAAAATATTAAGTGGAGTGAAGTTATTCAGACAATCGAGCATATCAGTAACAAAGCAGGGAAATAAAGCATGCGTAAGTAGTTCAGAGAGTCTCTAGGCACTGTAAGAAAAGTCATTTTTTATGTGTGACAAAACAACTTTTAAAAATCCAAATGAAATCTTACCCTAAGAGCTCTCTATGCATGGATGAATAGTGTTAATTGTTTTGAAATGAACAGAAAATGACAAATATCTAGTTCTAACTTTGATAGTGTCTGCCTTTTATAATTACTTATCTCAAATTTTTGTTATCACATTTGTGATTTAAAAAATTGTAATGATCAATAAACAGCGTAGTAGATGCAGGTATTGCAGATGAATATTGTAATGTCCCTTTAATCAGTTTCCTCAAAGCCACAGGAACAGATTTGAAAAGGGAAGTAAAGTGAAGTCAATATGAAGTGTCTTTCTGTTCTGCCCTGAGCTAAATCTCTCAGGCAGTTTCCTCCCAGTCTGCAGTATGCTGCTACACAACACATCTGGATGCTGGTGGCCCTCCTATGCTCATACACACTTGTTTTTTCTAGTCTACACTTTGTAGTTCATTTTTATTTTCATAGTTCAGTTTGACCTTTCTTGCATGTCACCTGCATATATGTACACTAGAAGACAGATAAATTACACAACACATGCATGTAGTATCAACCTTCATTAATTGATTTATCAACAGACATGCATTTAATATCACACTTTTTTATGTACTCACATTTGAGACAAACAGATGGGACGATGTTGATTTAGCAGCAGGGTTTGTATGCTACCTGACAGAAACGATCCCTGACAGACTGAACCCAGGGTTTACCAATGTCTATTTCTTTATATTGGTTAAACTGGGCGATTTTTTTTATGTCTGCTGGTTGGCTATTTTACGCTTCACTCATTATTTTGCGGTGTCCCATTGGCTGAAAGTATGCAGAATGGGCGGACACTATCTTCGTGGCACTGTCGGGGGCGGGGCTGTTAGGACCGACAGGAAAACTAAAGAAAGGCGAGTAACGTTATCTGAAATAAAACGGTAAAATCATGTTTAAGTTTCTATTTAGAATTTGTCTCTGCTTAGATGCGATATAATTGAAGGTTTCTGCTAGAATTGTGTAATATATTAGTCTCAAAATTGTGTGTCCAGCTTGACAAGAGGCCAGCTGTCTGGACACCTTAAGCAAAGTTAGCAAGCTAACTGTTAGCTCCCTTAGATGTAATGGAAACTAGCTAGCTAGAAGTTAGCTTACACTTCTCTGATTCGGAAACAAACGTAGGCCAAAAGTAATATTATTCAAAATGAAGGTAACATTCAGTTAGCTTGGGACGTTGTCTGTAACGTAAATCATTTCACCAGAGGGTGAGTTGACACACACAATAACCTTCAACATTAGAAGTGACAGTTAACGTTAAAAACAGCTAGTAAGTGAGATAGTATAGCAACGTCAACATCACATTCACTATCTACGCCTAGTAGCTACAGTAAGTATTTTAAACGGTCTGTTTGTGCACTTACTTACCATTTGTTAAGCTTTATTTACCAAACTAAAATAATCAGACGTGGCAGATTGAAAATAAATTAAATAAATAGATAAATACAAAGGGGAAGTTGCATGCCATAAATGACAAAAAACTAAGATACTACGCAGAGACGTTATGTGATGCTTGGCAACGATTTTGCTAAGTGCTCCAAAGATTGCTGACCTGTTTTGCATGTCATTGATTTCAGTGTATCTTTGTAATAAGATTACATTTGTGGTAGATTTGGTAAACATTGATTAATGTATTTTACATTTGCCTGACTCATACCTTTTTGGAGGGAGGAATTACAATCAAAGTGAGCAACAACGTCGTATTTGGTTTGTTCCCCTTTTGCTGTTATGACAGCATGAACTGGAGCCGGCATGAACTCTTAAAGTTTATGTAAAACCTGATGACTCATGTTATCTTTGCATGATTTGACTATGTGATTCTTGTCTTTTTGTGATGTCACAGAATGCTTGTCTTTCTCAGTGTTCAAGTGCCTTAGGAATGAGGCTGAGGTCAGATGTGCTGTGGAGAAAAGTCCATGACAGTCAGGACCATGGATGTATTATAAGAGCTGGATACTTCTCTGCTGCTCACATTTGCAGCCAATATTTCAGATAGGTCACTTGCTGTTTTGTAGTGAAAAATCTGCCTGTGCCCCAAAAAGCATTTTCCCTATAGACCACGTTTGTAAAAGAGACATCTGTGAAACTGCTGACAGGACACAGCAGCAAAACAGCAGGTGTACATGGAGAACACTGCAGTATCATTCTCTCTCTTGTTCCTCTCCTCACATTCACCCCTCTTTTACTGCCATAAATAAATAGGGTTTTTTGCAGTCGTCCACTGTGAAATGTTGGCATTTCACCCCAAGTGTTTGACCTTGTTCTCCCTCCTGAGAAGTGGTTTAGAAAGTGATCACAACAACACAGCCTTTTTTGACAGTACTTTTTCAGCTTGGATTCTCTTGCATTCTTTATTTATCAAATTCTATGTCTGTGATGAAGTTGCTTTTCTATCTCTCAGTGAACTAAGCTTGATGATTTGATCTTTTGGTAGTGTGGTGACTTTTGTTCTGACTGATGGTTCTTTGGATAGAGCTGGTGCATGTTGTGTGTGTTTTTAGAGGTCCTGCACTGATGCACTGCCCCCTTACCAACCTTTAGTCTCACTATGATGTGAACCTGAGCAAGCTCCTCTATACTTAAAGTAACAAACTGACGTTGTGACACCGTGACTGAGTTCTGATGCCATGTTTCCACTATCAACATACTGCTTAGTAAGCAATGATCTGCTTTATAACAGGTGAACAGCTGCAAGTTGACTTACTTGAACCAGACTCTGATGAGTAGATCAAATAAAGCTGAGTGTCAAGGAAATCTGACCTTTAGTACAGCTAGCTTAAAATTGATTGCTGATGTAGAAATCTTCATCCTCAGTTTCCTCATGCCATAACTTCTTGTGTTTTTAAATGTTTCTCAATCCTCGAACTTTCCAATTATCTCCAAGTTTGTGTAAAATATTAGATATTTACAGTGTAGCTTCACACTTTTGGACCTCGCTTAAATATTTCCCACTTACCAAAAACAATTTCAGAATAAATGTATGAATCTTCTTTCTTGCAAAAGGTACAACTGGTACCTTTGTCAGTAACTCATCCAGTCATACTGTCACAGGGATACAATTTGTCAAGTCATTTTAAATTAATTTATTTCACTTTACAAAACTTCAATTGTGTAAGTTGTTTTTTGAAATTATATATTAATATTTTCTCTTTGAAAATTCCAATAGGAAACTACTCTAGGTGTAACCTTGTTTTAATCAGGAAAAAATGGTAAAAGGACTACATTCATATAACTCTTTTCAAAGTACTTTTACAATCTGAATTAGATGTTGAAATTCCTGATCAAGTGTATTGATAATTGTGTTTATCCTATATATTTATATTTTATATTGTCTGTGTTCATTTCCTTTCAGATGGCTGCAATCAGAAAGAAACTGGTGATAGTTGGTGATGGAGCTTGTGGAAAGACGTGTCTGCTGATCGTGTTCAGCAAGGATCAGTTCCCTGAAGTTTATGTTCCCACAGTGTTTGAAAACTATGTGGCAGATATTGAGGTGGATGGTAAACAGGTGAGTAGCTGATGTCTGTGTTCTCCATTCTCTTTCAAATTCACTCGACATTTAAACGCCAGGAATATAATTCATGTTATTGAATTTTTTGTTAGTTTGTCAGATATTAAATGTATACAGTGAATGTTATTGTAAACATTACTGTTTATTCTCTAGAAACATTTATTTATATTTAAAATTTGAACAATTTCTAATCCTGTTCTGAATTTTTTTTAAATGTATTTTTATTTTTAAAGCAGCTCTTTAATAATATAAAATAACTATAATAGTATCAGTAGAGAACTGAACCAATAAGGAGTATTGATAAGAGTAATATCAATAACATCCTACAGTCACAATAAGTATGGTATGTACAGTATGTACAGTGTTTGTGGTTTTAGGGGGTGTTATTAGCTAACTACTTGTTGTTGAATATTTGTCCAGCACTTCTGTGAATCTTCTTCACCGGTTGCCCAGCAACTAAGTGATGACAAGATTTGTGGAAGTCACTGAGCCAGGCTGTTGTTCCAACATGCAGTTCCCTGTAAAAGTCACAAACTGCCCATTTTGCATGTCAGTTTCTGTATAAAATCCAACATGTTAACAGTGAGCTTTAGATGTGCTGCTAGGTCTAGACCCTGTTTCCATCCTTTATCATCCTGACTGCAGCTCTGTACTCAACACACTGATATGACACACTGGTAGGACAGACAGTGACAACAGTTCAGTGCTTCATTACCTGCAGTAAAACAGTGAGTCACAGCTCTGACAGGTGGAGGTAGGAAGGATGACATTCACTATCATTCTGCTCACTCATGACAGAAATTCTACATCAGTGCTCTGTATGTTTTGAAAGTTGTGTACGAATGTAGCTCACCCTGTGGTAACCTCAGTAGATGGTACGTTCCAGTCAGGTGAGGCTGAGTGAACAGGTGTGATGGAGTGAGGGAACAGACTAGGTAGCAGCTTCTGGCAGCCTTTTTATTTGTTCATTTACTTTGGTTCAGCTTGAGTTATCTTTGTTCAAATGGAGCTCAACACAACCATAGATGAATATTTATATTATACAATATACACAGGTGTTATATTATATACACCTGTGTTCGGGACACTGTGGTATGGTTGGGGATCATATCCATATTTTCTAGGACTTCCCCAAAATACAAACATTCTGGAGAGACATCCAGGAAGAAATGGAGAAAATCTTAAGATCCTCTATTTTTCTTATTGGAAAAGCACCCAGGTTTACCATTAATCAGTGCTATATAATGCATACTTTGTTGATGATTGCAAGAAAAATGGATACCATTAAATGGATGTCTATGTCTATGTGATGGAACATATGACTGCCCTCCTATAGCTAAAAATGCATATATATATTTATAAGGACATATAATGGACACCTGTTATTCTCTACTGTGGTTAAGACTTTGATTCTTTATGTGATGTATGGACCTATGGTATCCACTTTGAGCCTATACCATGTTTACATAGGTTAGGTAAGGTAAGTTTTATTTTTCCGATCATTTACAAAATAAATTAACAATATATTCCGTGAATAATTTCTGAACAAATGTTCATGCAAACAAAACAAAATAAACAATAACAAAGATAAGATACATAAACAAAACAATTAATATATCATCATTCTTTCCTCATCCCTATATGTTTCTTTTTAATTAATGAATCTCTCTTTTATTTTCTTTGACCAAAAAAAAGGTGCAGACTGAAGCCTGAGCTTATTTTGTCTACCCTTTTTAAAACATGAATTACATTTCTTCAAACTAAACTTACATCAGTAGCAGTGGCTTTTAAACATGACAAAGTCAAATAAATTAAAAGCATGAATATCCAGATACTTGATTTCAACTATTCACAAATCCCCATATTCACTTCTTACATAACTTTCTAATGTTTTGGTTTTAAATAATTTCTTTAATGAAATCATATTTTTACTGTCTTTCAATTCATATGTGTGGAACGAAGCCCAACCTCAAGGCAATTTTGTTCTGTACAGCTAAAATTGCCTGTAAATGTTTATGTATAGCAATAAAGTTAAAAACAAAACAAAAAGAAGATCTATAGGATTTGAGTCAAATCCTTCTCGTAAGTCTGTGTCACTGGAAACATTTCACATTACAGAAGTTGAAGAAGCTCTAACTGTCACTATGTGTGTTGCCTCAGAGCTGATGAAACATGTGAGTGTGTAATAACCTGCTGCTGCTGCTGCTGCTGCTGTGTAGGTGGAGCTGGCTCTGTGGGACACAGCAGGTCAGGAGGACTATGATCGACTGAGACCTCTCTCTTATCCAGACACTGACGTCATCCTCATGTGTTTCTCCATCGACAGTCCCGACAGTTTAGGTGAGACTTTTCTCTTTTCTCTCTGTTGTTTTTGTACCACACACACACACACACACACACTGTTAACATGTATACGTCGTGTCTCATATAGAGAATATTCCTGAGAAGTGGACTCCTGAGGTCAAACACTTCTGTCCCAATGTGCCAATTATTCTTGTGGGGAACAAGAAGGACCTTCGCAATGACGAGCACACACGCAGAGAGCTGGCAAAGATGAAGCAGGTGAGTGTCAGCTCTCTGATGGACTCTGTCACTGTTAATACATCATCACTCGTTACTGCTTCTCACCATGTGTGCTCCACCATGTTGGAAATCAAATGTGTTCATAGTTGTTACACACTGATGCTTCAGTATTAATAATCTAATCATGACATACACTATATCTTTTTTGCAGAAGGAGAATTTTTACTTTTGATACTTGAAGTATATTTTCTCATAATGTTGTATTGAGTAGGAACTGGAATGAAGAACTTCTAATTGAATATTTTGACATTAATGTGCAGAGTTTTTTTTTTAACTTTCAGATTGACAAAACAAAGAGATTTTTAATTCTTTTTGCAAACAACAAATCGTCCAAAAAGACAGTTACACTTGTCTTAACATGTTTTAACATGTTCATGCAAATGAATTTTCTCTGTAGAGCATCCAGAAGCATCTTTTACCTGCTTGTTAAACTAACTACTATTCTAAATCGTTCATCCCCACATCAACTACTAGATACTCTGTAGGTCCTTGTTTTTTTATTATTGGTAGATGCTTTTTTATGATCTTCTTCATTGTGTTCATCAAACTTATTTATCTTATTTAGAATTATTTTTAAATTCCTTCCTATTAACTGCTCTAAACAATAAATTCAGATTAGCACAGATCCTTAGTCTTAAAAAGTATTCAATTTGATGTTAAAAATTTAACTTTATAAAATGTCTAAAATAAGTCTTTTTTTTTAAATTGTGAGAGGTCTTAAACTTTGGAGATGAAGACTGGACAGAGATTGCTCTGAATCTACCTATATGACTGTATCTAGTGTTATATGGGTATTTTATGAATCTTTTTTTTATGGATTTTAGTGTTATGTCTTATTCACTGTCTCCCACATTGACAAACAGTGAATGTAAGAGAGAAGAGGAAGAGGAAGCTATCATAATGGGAAAATGCATGTGTTATCTGCGTTAGATTTTTTGATTATTTTATTTGATGTGGAAATGGTATGATTTAGTTTTAGTTTAGGTATTAAAAGGTCTTAGATTTGATTTGCCCCTTGTGGGATAAATAATTGTCTCCCATTCCTGCCACTTTTACATTGGATTCAGCACTTGGTGTATTTGCATAAGAATTTTCTATCAACTTTGTAAATATCTTCTGATTTCTAGCAGTTGAAGTGATTTATTTTTAATGATGTTTTTTCCAAACAGGAACCAGTTAAGTCTGAAGAGGGGCGGGACATGGCTAGCCGGATCAATGCCTTCGGTTACTTGGAGTGCTCAGCGAAGACGAAGGATGGTGTGAGGGAGGTGTTTGAGATGGCCACCAGGGCGGCGCTGCAGGCCAAGAGACGAGGCAAGAAGGGCGGCTGCCTTCTGCTATAGAGTGTCAGCTCACACAAGATCAGGAGGGAAGGGGGAACCAAACCAGGCCAAGATCAGCATCCCTCCTCTATGTGTGTCACCAGGGTGGGCCAAATTAAACAGGGCTTGTAGAGATGAGAGAGGAAAGAGAAACCAGGCCAAAGGAGGAAAAAGGAAGGTCAAATGCAATGAAAAAAGGGAGTGTGTACATTTAAGGTTCTAGCTTTTAGCTTTCAAGTGAAAATACTGTAATCTGTGGTTAGGACTCATAACTCCCAACATTTAGAGGACATGATTTGTCATTCTTATTTTTCAAAGTGTGGCAGTCTATGTAAGTCATATCTCCAGTACTCTGACTGGAGTACAGTGGTTTACTCCAGAGGAGAGGAGTGTGACTGCTCCACACATGTATGCCTGACTTCATGGCTTCTAGTGTGACTGTGCTTGTCTTTCACTTTTGTCCCATCATTCCATCCGTTTTTAAAATTCTCTTTTTTTCCCTGCAGAAACATACAGCAGCCTAACTTTATGTGGACAAGCCTTTCTCTTTGACAAACTGTAGGATTTGATATAAATTCAGTTAATTTAAAAAGCAGAAAGTTTGATTTGTGGAAATTAAGCATAAATATATAATTGTAAGGAGACCAATTGATTTGAGTGTTTTATACAAGCTCGTTAATGAATGCAACACACTCAATCAGCTTAACTGTATGTGATTGAATTGACGTGGACTGTCAGACACACTGTATGCAGTTGGTTATTGAAGGATGAACTTAATTAGTAAAAATCCTCTAGTCAATAACCATAAATCCTCAAATAGTGGTCAGGGCCTTAATTTACTGAAACTATAGAGAGGAGCAGGCCTTATTGTAAAACAGGGTTTTATTAGAGACGGGACTGAATCTCTGCTCCTGTTTTAATTACAGTTGATGAACTCAGCTCTTCCTCCACCTGTAGTCATGTACATTCCACAGCACTCATTCCATCAATGAAACAACACTTACTAGCTTCTAATCTGAAACATCTGCAGGAAACAATGAGAAATAATTAGTGAAAGAAAACAGTATTTTTGTTAGAAACTCAGGAACAGGCGAGTGCAGCCAGGTTTCCATCCAAATATAGGTCAAATTTTAACCAACTTTAAAATTGGCAAAATACAAATGGTTTTCCATGAACTTTTATATAACCTAATGGCATGACTGAATCACTGATGCAATTCGTGCTGTGAAAATGTACATTATGTAATGAATTTCCAGGTATTTCTGCTTCCTCTCTATGTATTTATCCCTGCCTTTACTTGCTGTTTCTAATGAGACTCACATGATTTAAATAGCAGTTATTAGGGAATTGATGGTATATGTTTATGCCATGGTGTTATTGGAAGTGTATTTTACCTTGTTTCCATTCCGCCAGTTCACTCAATGTTGACAGCTTTTCTTTTCTTGCTTCTTATTCTGTTTTATGATTGTTTTTTTTTAACTCCATGTGATATTCTACTGGCTTATGTTGTATAATTTGCACACATCTTAAAAGAAAAGCTCTGCGTGATTTAAACACTTTGAAAATAATGTCAAATTATAACATGCAAGATGCAAGCATCTCCTAAACAATTGGTTATTTGTAAGAGGAATATTCTTTTGTATACAAATGTATCCTCTAGTTGTCTTTTTTAATGTATTCTAAAGGAAATAAATTGTAACAATGACAAAATCTGACCACTGGTGTCACTGTTCACATACTATTCTACAGATCATGTGTTCACTCAGTGAGAACAGACTGATGCCTTTCAACTGTTTAAATTCTTACTCAGATCCCAAAGTTTCCGCAGACAGCACATATGTTTCAAAAGATGCAGCAGACATGTAGAATGTGATGAAAGTGTGCAGCTTTGATGCTTTCAACAGGCTGATTAAAAATGTTTGATACTTTCAAAGTAGCTCAAGACTTTGGATTGATAGTTAACCTACATAACTTCCATTTTCCCTGAAACATTTAGTCTAATACCTAAATTATTTCCAGTGTTCAAAAGACACCCTGATCATATTCTGGGTTATTAAATAATGAATCAGATTATCAATAATGAATAATATAAAAACATTCTGCCAGCTTCACATGATACAGTATACATAGAGAATGCGGGTTTTTCTTCAGGTGCAGGTGTTTGACAGAAAACACTGCTTCTGTCAGTTATAACTGTCTTTATTAGTATCAGCACAGTGCATGTATGCAGACAAACTCCATCAGAAGTCTCTACAGCTGATCAGCTGTGGTCATCTGTCACCATCATCAGAAACAGATATTGCTTTACATGACACTTCAGAGGAAAGAATGTCTCATGTCTATAAACACATATTTCTTCTTGCATGGTTTGCCTGCATCTCTCCATCTAGCTTTAGTGAGAAGAACTGAAATGCAAGAGAGGGAGACATGGATGCAATTAATGGCAATGAGATGCACCCAATGTGTGATGTGTTGGGAGAATGTGAAAATAGGCCACTGTATTTCTACACAGATGATGATAAATTAGAAGGAAAAAACCCTCACTACGTTTTAGTAAGGTGTTGGATCACCAGAAGAGCCTCAATGTTCCTTAACATTGATTCTACAGTCTGTGAACTCTACTGGAGGGATGAGCAGCACTGCAGTTACTAAATCATTAATATTCTAAATAATGCTGTTACAATAATGCTGAATTAATACTGTTGTCACTATTTAAAACCATTTATGCCACATATAGTGTTCATATCAGTACATGCCTAATTTTAAAACTGAACACAATGAGCTACAAATATGACACTCTTCACTTTTTGTGGATGTGAACTATGACTTTACCCATAAATAATTAATTAATTTTGAGTTAAGTTTTATAAACAATCCTGTAGACATTAGTTTCAGTTGTATATCAGCTTGTGTAAACAGTGCTGACTCTGCTGATATTTCATTTATGGATTTTGCAGATGACAGCATCCCTCCCAAAGCAAGGCTGAACGCAGCTGTCATATAAACCAGAGTCCACTGACTGATGAATGTTCTGACATGTGACTGTGATACATGTAAACAACAATGTGCTTCAGTCTTCAGCTTCACTCTATAACGTCCGGTGCAGTCCGCTCACAAACTCCTGGTAAAACGGCTCTGAAAGGAAAAGCATACGATTAAGAGTTTCTTTAAAAATGATTCATATAGAGTATTTTATATGTCTGTACATTTCTGGAGGGGATCTTTAAGAAATCTGAGGATGTCAACAGAAATCATTTTCTTATTTTGTGGACAGCCACAAACCTTTATCAGGCTCAATAACGGAGTGTCTAATGAGGAAATCCAAGACCACCATAGCACAGTTGGGTTTGAAGTCATCAGTTGCCAGTAGTTCCTTCACCTGAAACCAGGACAGACAGATTACAACATACTCACCATTAGTGTTCATCAACTAATATAAGTGTAGAAATGTTCTTACTTTGAACCCAAAATTACTGCCAGCTTTATGACACATTCTCAGTACATCAATTTCAAGGGAATACTGTTGAGAACATGACAAATATACCAACCTTATCTATGGGCAGGAGGTAAAATGCTTGCACCTCTCCATCACCTACTGTGGGCTTGAACTGGAGGGGAAGTTCCAAATCAAAGACAAACTGGTTTTCTGCAAACACGCCCTCGTCATCCTCGTAAGTGTAGCTAGAAAATGTATAGAAGTGATTAAGTTAAGTTAAATTCCTTTGTAATTTGCTCTTTGTTTTGTTCATTTATCATATGTATTCCTTTTCCTTGTGTTGTTCCTGGTCTACACGTGCTTTGTCTTATTATCAACTTGTCAATCAACTGTGAAGAATGATTGATTGATCAGACTTTTGTGTGGGTTTACTGTATTTACAGAGGTGGCTCAGTTTTTAAATGTGAATGTGATCTGTGCAGATCTTTGTTAAAATGTTTGTAAAAATAGATAACTCAGCTGTACTTCCTCATTCATGCACCCCTCTGTGATGACAGGTGTGGTTAACCATCTAAAAGCAACTACCAGTTCAATAAAGTACAGCACAAAGAGCCATATAGAGGCCATACTTGAGAAACAATAAATCATAAAATAGTATAAACATCTGTATTTGCTTGACATAAGTTCAAAATCTGTGCAAAGTTTAATTTTGTATTTTAAATTCTCTCAGTACAGAAGTGTGGTTCGCTGATGTGTTTTTATCATCTCTGTACATTGGATTAGCTTTACACACGCGCGCACACACGCACACACACGCACGCACACGCACGCACACGCACACACACACACACACACACACACATACTACTTGTTAGTAGATCAATTCATTGTTAGATTCTCTATCAGTGGTAGCATCAAGCTTACCTCACTGTGGATACAGGACAAGCTTTCTCAGCAAGGGCTGCTGGGATACATGCTTCTTCCTGACATTCTTTGACCAGTGTGTGTTTGATGCCAACACCAGCAGCCAAACCACCTGCTGCCTTCAGAGACACAACACATCAGCCCTCCCTTATTCCTCTGTAGACATCACATCAGCCAATCAACAAGCAGCATTTACAGAACTTCATATATTTAAACTATTCAAAATGTTGAGCTATTCATGTAATTCATATCTATAAACTCTTTATAGTGTCTACTATGGCAGCATCATGTCCTGACAGTGTGACAGGTTGAACTCACCACGTTGTCTAGTAGTCCAGGATAGGTCTGCTTTGTGAGGGAACGTCTGGCCAGCCACATGCTGATTTCCCCACTTTCACTAACAGTGTAGCCGTTAACATGGACTCCATACCGCCTCACCCCAAAAAGACCTGTTCAGTAGCATCACAGTTAGCTCACAGGACACTAATATTAAGAACCTGTCACTGTGTGCCCACACTTACAGGTTGCTGCTCTTTCCATCCACATGAAGGGAGGGTCTGAGTATCTCTGCATCACACTGTACTTCTGAAAGATGAGACTGTGTCATATTTCCTGGGAGTCACATGGTGTCAGTGTGAACATGCAGGGTGAATTCAGGCATTAGGATGCAATTCTTCAGTCCACTGTATTTGATGGAAAACAATGCGTACATCCCAATTCCCTTATTAGACTGATTGAGCGGGGGTCGAGTCAGGATGCTCAAGGGGTTTGAGCAGTGATACACAGGACCATCTTTTACTGGTCCAATACAGCCAGGGGCCCCATAAGGGGGTGAAAAGTTAGGATGATTCCCGTGACTGACAGGGGCCCTACATTTTTTTGAACATTAGTTATAATTTAGTTAGTTTTTTTAATTAACATATCTTCATTAATAGGCATTAATATAATATTTAATTTACTATTAAATTATTATTATAAAATTATTAAAATATGTTAAATTGATTAAATTTAACATGGCACCAACAATGGGAACCAAACATGATCCAATGCTATGCAACATCATACCAAATCTAATTCCATGATACCTCTGTGTGTGTGTGTGTGTGTGTGTGTGTGTATGTGTGTGTGTGTGTGTGTTTTCCTGTCTCACCTCATCTCTCCATCCTTTCAGACAGCTCAGTGAGCTCTCTCCTATCAAAGATCTCAGAGATGTGAGGACAGCGTCCACAGCCTCAGATCTCTTCGTGTAAGAGTCTAGCCTGTGAGACAGGGACACAGCGCCACCGTGCGGCGGATTGAACACATCTGGGTAACGCGTCAGCAGCGTCACTATACGCGGAGGGATCCAGCCTACCTGTGTTCCTTCTATCTCAAACCGAAAGCAGCTGGAACGACTGGAGCCTGCGGGGAACAGTTGGTGACTGGTTAGCACAAAAACATCATTTCAGCCATTCATGGAGACACAGTCACACAACATGTCTACCTGCTGAATAAAAGTTATTCATTCTACGGAGGAGTTGCAGTATGTCTTCTGACCAGGCACACACTGCCATGTTCACCACTGAATCTACAGCAGCTTCTTGTCCTGCTCTGCAACTCTCTCAATGTGTTCACCAGTCGATAAGTTTCCTAACCATAAGCACCGATTTCTTCTTCGTCTCCTTCTGCTGTTTATTGGTGATTGTAAACATCTTTTGGGGCTATTGCTGCCATCTGCTGGATTTTTAGCACTAATACAGACAGTGTGTGTACTATTTACAGCGTTCACTTTAAGTGCTCCTGTTCACATTGTCCATTCTACCGACTGCCCTCTGAATCTTTTTATTCTACTTGCTTCTCTCTGTTTTATAGTTGCTATATTCCAGGAAAACATGAGTGTTTCAGGATGTACACACGCATAATCCAGTAGGATGTTCTCCTATAACGTGCAAGTACTGAATTAACCTAGTGTCTGAGCATCAGTCTGCACATCTTAACAGAATCTCTTTGGCGTTTTTAATCTCGTGAAAATCCCTACTATTCAACACCCTATTTGGTTTACTCTTCTTGCTACTGTCTTTAACCTCTTAAATTCCAATGGATAGCACAGCACTGGATGTTTTCTTAATTTTCTATATACTCTATTTCTGCTCCTTGCAGCTATATTTCATTATTTATTCCACCAAGGAACCAACATCTGGGATTCATCTTCTTTCTATCTCTGCTACTACATTTTGAGCCCTCCCCTGAAATCATCTCATTTAGCCTGAGGAAAGTTATATCTGGGAACTATCTCTTCCACTTCTATTCTCTCTCTCTCTCTCTCTCTCTCTCTCTCTCTCTCTCTCTCTCTCTCTCTCTCTCTCTCTCTCTCTCTCTCTCTCTCTCTCACTCTCTCTCTCTTTATTTTTTAAAATATTTTCATTACCAAATCTGCATAAAATTGGATATTGATCACTACCCAGTGTAAATATGTCTATAACACCCAACTCTCCAATTATGGGTATGTTTGAATAAGCACATGATACATCTATGTGACTGTAAGTACTCCTTACAATATATGTGGTTGGCCTTCCAGCGTTCACTACCAGGTCACACCTAAACAGGAATTCTTCTACAGCTACTCCATTGCTGTCCTTGCTGTCACTGCCTTATAAATGATTATGACCATTGAAGTCCAACCCATATAATAGCACATCTTACATGCTTTATTATCTCATCATATGCTGACAATACTAAATACAAGGATTATGGCTAGTCCTTCAACAGCCAAATACTCAATATTGGAACTGATATCAAGTCTCCCATACTAGAATCCTGACTTAATAAAAGTTTCACACCCCTGCCTGATCTGTCACTGTCAGGCCTATCTTTTCTCAAACATTCATATCTTGGAAGTACAAACTCAAGGCAGTGCTTTAACCATCGCTGCCTCATTGTGTTACTGAAAAACAGCAGCAAAATACAGCACATTATATCATTTACCTACAGTACTGTAGGTTACTGAGACATACTGTAGGTTTACACAATGTTTTTCCTAATAAAGAGGGGTGGAGGGAAATGGGTTACTTGTGTGCACTGCACTGGGGCCTTGTGGTTTAGCCAGCTATTTGAAAGACATAGGAAAACATCCAGGGTTTGGGTTAGGGTTTGTGTCAGTGTGGGGATTTGCACACAGTACAACATTTCATGATGATAAATAACAAATACACAAATGAAAGACAACAGTTATTCAGGGTCAGGAGTCAGGTCTGACTCTTTCAGCCTTCTCTTTCAAATCTATTTTGTATTCTGAACTGAATTTTCCAAACTATTGTTATAGCAGCTGGTCTGTGTTTCAAATATAGGACAACCAGCAAAGCTTTGAATGAACCTGTGTGCCAATAGAGGGCAGCAGCGCGCGCTTCAGCGTATAACCCGCTGTACATTCATTAGAAGAAGAACACTGATCAACGCCGTAGAAGAAGGATACATCTATGTAGGCAGGATGAGATGACAAGGTGCTGGCTGAATTTATAGTAAATATTAAGGAGAGATCTGTTACCTCGTATGATGTATGAGCAGCTTTTGACTTTGAGTTAGTTTATAGAAATATAGCTAAGTGAAATGACCAGCTAACGTTAGCTAGCAAACATCCTGACAGGCTAACAAACCCATTTCCATCTTTTCACCAGAAGACGAGGCAACAGAAGAGATAATCTAACAGACTAACTAACGACTGTGAAAGAAAACTAAGAGAAAAAGGTAAGATTAATTTACTGTCTCATATATTTACTTTTTTTTTTTTGAGTGCAGCTGCATTCGCTCCATCACGCCCCCTGTTGTCAGTGAGGTGAGCTACACACACCAAAATGAACTACACACACTAAACTACACACACCAAACCGAACTACACAACAAAACTTTGACTGATTGAATTTGTTGTTGATGTATAGAAAGTATATTTGAAATGAAGAAGATGTAAGACATTACTGAGTGTGACATGGCATTAATAAAGTGTTTGGCTTATAAAGCAAACATAACAGAGTTTATCATCCAACATGCACTAGATGAGCTGAGACTCCTTATCTAGTACTTGTTATTGCAATAACTACCATGCACAGTATTTTTACCTGCACTTTATCTTTACATTGTTACTTGATTTTAATACATATTTATTTATATTTATACTGATACTGTAGCTGCTACAAGGATTGCTGCTAAATGAAATTTCATTGTATCTCGCTGTGCAACGACAATAAAGCTTCTCATCTTATTCTATCAGTACGGTTTAGAACCTGCTCTATGTGTAAAGTGCCTTGAGATGACTTTCTTGTGATTTGGCGCTATACAGATTGATTGATATCTTATTCTTACTTTCAGTTAAAAGTTAGTCATTCAAGTCAAGTCTGATCCATCGTTTTATTTAGATTCACATTTCTTGCACATTCTAGCTCACTGCTCTCCTCGGTGTCTTTCATTTGTGTGTCAATGTTAACAAGTTATGGCAGTTTAATATAATTAGCAACTCTTCCTTGCAATTACCTAACATTCTCTGCCTGTATGTGAATAATATTTACAATAAGTACATATTTTACATGCTGTTGCTCCATTTTTTGCTTTGAAGTTCCATCTGTCCACCATGACGTCATCAGAGGTCAGCATGCAAGAAATGAGCGAGGTTGTGATTGTTACCATACCGGGGTCGGTAGGCGAGGACCTCCCCTCAGTGGTGGAGGAGGACAAGGCCGTGCTGGTTACAGCAGAGTTGACCCCTCAGCCAGGGTTTGTGGTAACACGCACATACTGCACACACAGTTGATGTCATGATGCTGAAAGTGTTGGGGAAATTGTTCTAGGGCTGGGCGATTAATCAAAATCATGATTAATTGAACTTTTAACCTTGATTACGATCAATGAACGATTATCTCCAGCCTTGATGAACAATGATGTATTTTCACAGTTTCTTTAGTTTGGTATTTTCCACTGCTGCCCTCACACATGAGTATCTTTAGGGAGTGAAAATAACGATGTTTTAAGATGTGATGCTGTGGTTAATGTCTAGTTTACTTGATTAGAACTATGTAAAGATCATGGTTTGGGTTCAAATGATCACTGGAGACAAGTTTTCAAACTCCTTAAAGATATGCAACCTTTACTGTCATGGCAACAGTGAACACCACCATTAATTGACATGAGCAAGATTAAGTCAATTAGAGTTTCTAAATGTCGGTTTCGATTATTTTTCGATTAATTGCCCAGCCCTAAATTGTTCTGTTGCTAAACTGAAACTCAAACACTACTGATTTTGTGTGGTTTTTCAGGGAAGATGTCCTCACAGTAGCTCCGGTAGAAGCAGAGGCTGAGACCAGCACAACGGATTCCCTCTCAAGGGAAGAGGCAGTCATTGGTAATGTGGCCTGCAGACTTTTCCTATGCGTTATATAATATACAAGTGTGGCATTAAACTTAAACAAGATGATCAACATTTCTGTAGGCTGCTTTATTTAACCACTCCAGGAATAAAGCTCTTTGTGTTGGTCCCATGATCTGCTGAAAACTGTTCAAAACACTCACTGTCTGCACTGCAAATAAAGCAAATGAACACATTTGAGTCTCTATGGTTGAAAGTACATATTCATTACAACCCTCACATGTAAAGGTGTTCTGCTTCTTCAGTCTGGAGGTGTTTGATGGTGTCTTTGTCTCTGCAGTGAAGTTAACTGAGGAGGTGGATGTAGAAGCGGATGTCTTCTACCCAATCACCTGTGGAGATGCCAAAGCCACACTGGTCTGGAAGAAGTTTGTCTGTCCTGGGATCAATGTTAAATGTGTCCAGGTGTGTACTGTCATTTTGTAAACATTACTGTGAACAGATTTGAATGAATGTATTGCTCATGATTGATTATGTTTCCTCTCCCATCAGTTCAACGAGCAGCTCATCAGCCCGAAGGAGTTTGTGTGTTTAGCAGGGAAATCCACTCTGAAGGACTGGAAGAGAGCCATCCGCCTCAACGGCACCATGCTCAGGTCTGGACTCCACAGCCACATTCATTTAACAAAGCCTGTTGATTTTCTTGCATGTTTTATGGAAAGTCAAACACTGTGGAGGAAGTCTGTTTGTTGGTGTCCAGCATCTTTTGATTGATTTAGATTTTGGGACACTGGTGCTGGAAGTAGGGGGGCCAAGGAGCCATTAGCCAAGTCCTGTATCACCGTGTCCCTGTAAACATTTCTATATTACAACAGTGTGTTCATGTCACCAGCAACAGTGAACACAACAGCTGTGAGTGTGGTGTGAGCTGTGGTGGCTCCTTCCTGTAGGTTGGTTTGCTGCTTTAACTCTGTGAGTGTTTTGAGCCAACATGTCACATTGACACATGTTTCTGCTCCTCAGAACTAGGGAAGTGCAATGTGTTGTCTATGATGTTACCTTAATTGTTGTTTTAATGGTGTGTGAGCTGACGTTATTGAGTATTGCAAAAAAAAAATCAAAAACGGCCTTGAGTGTCCATGTATTGACTGCTGCTGGTCTATAAGCCATCAGAAAGACATGCTGCATTTTCTTGATGACAGCAGGGCTATTATAGTTAACTAAAATAAAAATGAAAAAACGAAAACTAAATCAAGGCAACAATGAACAATGGAAAAGTATCTTAAACTAAACTGAATTGCAGATGAAATCAGCTTCGATTTGGTTGTTTTGTTTTCAGCATAGCAGATGCTGGCTGCCGCATAACGCTAAAGAAGAAAATGCTTGATGTGTAATTTATGTTTTTCTTGAAAGAAGAAGTAGTAGAAGTTCCAGGTAGAAAACGTCACAGCTCAATATGGGAACATTTAGGCTCCAACCCCACAGTAGATAAAAGTAAAAGTGTGGTGATGAAGAGTGATGGGAACATTTGTGGGATAAAAGCTAAAAGGGAAAAATCCCACTAATGTGAAAGTCCAGCTTGGAAGCTCTGACAGACAAACAGGAGACAGCTAACGTAAGCTCACAGTCAGAAACACAGCAAACCTCAGTGTCAGCTTTAGTTCATCCTAATCAAGGCTTTCCTCCTAATACCTGAAACACTAAGACTAAGACTAAAACTAAATAAAAACTAAACTAAAACTACTTCATCACATGTTAAACTCACTAAAACTAAACTGAAATAAAAAAGCAAACTGAAAAACTAAATAAAATTAAAAAGTAATGAAATGTAAAAACTATAATAACCCTGGATGGCAGTTGTGGGCTTTCCTGTGCAGACCGACTACTTATTCATTGTATTAAAATGTGCCATATAGGGATAGGTATTGTTATCGGGATATAAGATTTTGGTACTATGGCCTAGCCCTACTCAGAACTGGTATTTTAATGTAACAGAATGGAACATGCAGCTGGAGGCGGAGAAATTTGGGGCTGCACATAACATGATACATAAAGACCATTAATGTATTACAGGCAGTAACGTTGTTGCATACAGTAGGTAGAGTAGTTTCCAGTGTTTCAGGCTTTTCTCCACATTTCAGCACACAGAATGGTCCATCGCTCTAGTATTTCACATCTATAACATTATGTACTGAACTGTCTGTATTGTACCAAGATGACAATACCAGGATTCATGGGGCTCAATTAGTGACAGAATGGTTCAGGGAGCATGAGACTTCATTTTCACACATGGCTTGTCCACCACAGAGTCCAGACCTTAACCCCATTGAGAATCTTTGGGATGTGCTGGAGAGGACTTTGTGCAGTAGCCTGACTCTCCCATCATCAATACAAGATCTTTGTGAAAAATGAATGCAACACTGGACGGAAATAAATCTTGTGACATTGCAGAAGCTTATTGAAACAATGCCAGAAATACACTTTTTTTGTCCAGGCAGTGTATTTCTAATTCCCTGGCTTTCCTCTGCTGTTGAGGTTTCCTCCTCTGACTCGTCCTTGTCTCATGGAGTGTTCTTTTTAAGCAGATGGATAGTAGTCCACTGCATGCTGTGTGCATTAAGGAAAGCATCCGGCTGATTGTACAGCTCCTCTGTCATGAAGGACATTCCTCTCTGTGATTTAGGATGATTACATGCGTGCAATTGAATTGAAAATCTTCTATTTTCCTTTCAGAACATGGTGCAGATGATGCATAGTATTACAGGATGCTGCTCTGAGAAGCATAGACAAACAAAACATGAAAATGTCATTCAGATGAATGATTTTGTATTTTCATTGAATTATTATCATTCCATAAACAAATGTGATTCCACCTCTTCCCTCCTTTCAGTGGGTGATGTGCGGTTCACAAATATTCCTCAGGAGGGCACTGTTCCATCAGACATGGAGTATATCTGGATGCCTCCTAAAATCCTGTCATCACATTTCATTCCTCAGGAAGATCATGGACTCAGGTGAGCTGGACTTCTACCAGCACTCAAAGGTCTG
The DNA here is from genome assembly GCF_027409825.1 of Scomber japonicus. Classification (NCBI taxonomy): domain Eukaryota; kingdom Metazoa; phylum Chordata; class Actinopteri; order Scombriformes; family Scombridae; genus Scomber; species Scomber japonicus. Next base: position 2,236,804 of record NC_070581.1, read on the forward strand.
CTCCAACACCTGCCGCAGCACCAAGATAGACCTGGTGGGGACCAAAGTGTCCATTAGCAGTGATCAGCCTGCTGAACTGGTTCCTTCCACTCCATCATCAGCTAACTGTAAGTCACACAAGCTCAGGCATCATACTATCATCATACTGCATCAATCAATGGGTCTGTTCCAAACCGCATACTTTCCTACTACTTGTACTAACTCTGACATCATTTGAAGTATGTAGTGTGTTTCAACTGCGTAGTATGTGATTCAGAGTATGTGAGAAGTTCCTGGATGGTTTACTAGATTCTCCAGAAATGCAGAGTATGCATCAAGAGCTGACTACTCACACTGAAATTACCCAAGATGCAACACAACTTCTGAAAAAAACCCAAAATACAAACGTCACTAATCACCACCTCAGTGGTTAAGTTAGCAACAGCGAGGGTATGGTTGCTTCCTGTTTTCAAAATAAAAGCACCAATTCTATCGTTATGGTTTTCTTAATAAAAGGTAACAGGTGTTTTTATTTTATGAAAATGACAGGAAGTGCGTTACTCGCTACGGCTAACTTGAGTGGCTCTGAATTCGCAGGAACAAAACTTTAAACAGGTGTTATTTGGACAAATTAGTGTCACATTGTGGATCTAAAGGGCTACTTTACTTTCTTCCTAAAAAGGTTAGAAATGTGGATAAAGTGGTATATTTACAGAGTTAGAGCTAAAATGAAATCAGCTTCAGCCTGATGATTTCAGCTCGGGTAGGAACGAAATGCATTGTGGGTTATCGTGTAGTTTAATACAGTGTAAATGGTGTGCTTACTATCTGGTTGTTTAGTGTGTAGGATGGAGGTATGTAGTATAGAAGTATGTAGTATGTAATATGTGGTTTCGAACACAGCCAATGTCAGAGCTGCATCTGTCCCAGGATGCATCACTGAAACTGTTGGTGAGTTAAAGTCAGGAAGGTTTCTGATGTTTGGCGCCACCTGCTGACGGTAAAGAGCTTCCCACCAAAGATTCAGCTCATGAGTGGAAGTTGTCCTAAAGACAATTATTGAAAATTAAAGACAATTATTGCTGTCAGTGAAATATTGTCAGGCACACACACTTGGATAAATTGTCACAGTGTAGAGATGTAGTTGAGTGAATGTTGTGTTTGTGTTTAGTGAACGGAGCAGCAGCCTCATTTCCTGAAGTGCCAGAAGAAACCTCAGAGTGGGTCACAGCCATTGGAGGTGATCAGGAACATGCATACACATATGAATCATTACAAAGAATGAACTGGTAGAGTAGAGTGATGTGATGTGAATCTACAATGTGTGTGTGTGTGTGTGTGTGTGTGTGTGTGTGTGTGTGTCTGTGTGTGTGTGTGTCTGTGTGTTTGTGTGTGTGTCTGCAGAGGACTCAGTTGCATTCTGGCGTGGGGTGAAGGAAACAGGGCTGCTGGAGGAAGTGGTGGAGGACTTCCAGAGGGAGCTGCAGGAGGTGTTGAAGGGGTTGCAGGAGAGAGTATGTGACCCACCGCTACAGGTCAAAGGTGAGAAATACAAACAGAGGCGAACAAATACCTTCTATTTAAAAAAAGGAGAAAAAAAACCCCAAAAGTTGCTGTAATGAATGCTGCGACCAGGACCAGTGACACAGGGAGGGCTGTAAATAAATGTTGGGACTTATTTAGGAGCAAGTTAGGTTATTAGCAATAGTTAATCATCATCAGACATGATTATTAATCAAATAATAATAGTTAATATGAATGAATAATAACAGGGCAGCAACTTGAGCTCTGGGACCAATAACCAAACAGTGGATATTATCTCAAGAAAGTGATATTCATTCAAGAATGTTAACATCTGACAGATATTAATATTATAGGATGAACAGTGATGGTTTGAATGTGAGTACTGACCTCATTACTAAGCTGTTATCACAGTATGTTACCAACAATCAAACCTCACAACACACTAGAATAGAAACACATTGGTTAATGGTTTCTGCCGTGTGTGAGTGTGAGTGTGAGTGTGAGAGAGAGAGAGAGAGAGAGAGAGAGAGAGAGAGAGAGAGAGAGAGAGAGAGAGAGAGAGAGAGAGAGAGAGAGAGAGAGAGAGAGAGAGAGAGAGAGAGAGAGAGAGAGAGAGAGAGAGAGAGAGAGAGAGAGAGAGAGAGAGAGAGAGAGAGAGAGAGAGAAAAGAGGGTAAAAGCTCCAAAGAATAAGAGATGTCAGTGATGGTGAGGAGAAAGTGGGTCTTGCTTTTATTTCCACAGAGACATGGTGTGCTAACGTCCTCATTCATTCATTGACTGTCTGACATAAATAATAATAAATAGCAGCAACAGCCAGACTCACAGTCTGTGTTAAATCAACAGCAGCACATATCTCTTATGGCTTCAACACTAGAACCAGACATGACTTCATTCATTCATCACAGTTCTGTGACTCATCTAAACTGTAGTTTGACATATATTTACATATATTTATCATTTCTGCTATCTCTAAAATGTTTTGTCCACAAAATATTTTCTACAGTTTGTAGGACATTCTAATCCTAACCTGGATTATTAAATCATTCATAAACAATCAGAATATCCTGAAATGCATATACAAATGATTGATATATAAAACATTAAAACACTAGTGCCCTGACAGTGCTATCAGTCTTTATGACTATTTGGACAGTACATATATTTGTAGATTTAAAAAATGCCAACAAAAAAAATGCTTTTAAAGACCCTTTACACATGTATGAAGACATAATACTCAGCTTTGAATAAACATTTGTTTTCAATTGCCTCATTAAAATTCTTAAAATGACATCTCCTCCTCATGAACAAATCCAGAATCTATGAATATGTGGATATGTTCATTTTCGAAAGTTAAACTGCTGGACACAAGATGTCTCTTCCTTCACTTTAAAATCCATTCTCAGTTTTCACATCACGTCTGTGTAAGTTCCAAACTCAACCAGGATTGGTTTTCTAACTACTGTATTTGTGAAATAATTTGTCCACAGCTTTTACTTAGATTTACGGTCAGAGAATGTTCCTCCTTCAGCAGGTGAATGTGAGAACAAACATTTGACATGAATTCTTTGTTCTGTTAGATGCTGTTTTGCTCAATAACATTGTGCAAAACTTTGGGATGTTGGACCTGGTGAAGAAGGTTCTGGCCAGTCATAAGAGCCAGATGGACCGTTACAGAGAGCAGTACACTCGCAGCCTCGCCGGTCAGTGTTCGAAGGGTTAATTCCTACATTCATCATGGAATGATGTTTATGTGAAGCTGTAGAGAAATTAATAGTATCTGTATGATGGAGTCTCATTTGGTGATTGTAGGTATTAATGAGGTGATGTGTTCTGCAGCTCTGGAGCAGCAGTGTGATGAGCACAGGAAGCGAGCCAAGGAGCTCAAGAGCAAATCCCAGCACCTAAACAATGTCCTGATGACCCTCACCCCAGTGCCCACTTCCCCTGCACCCAAACGCCCCCGGCTGACCCGTGCCATCTCTGGCCCCGCCTCGGTCAACACAACCCCCGCACAGATCACGCTGCCTCTCAACCAGCTGACTGCGCTGCCGATGGGCAAGGTGCTGACCATGGCAGGACCGCAGGCTGGCACCAACCTCGGTGGGTACACCCTGCTGACCTCTTCGCTCTCCGGGACAGAGTTGACAGCTGACGCTTCTAACCTGACCGTGCTGTCCACAGCGGCGGGTCAGGAGGGCGCACCTGGGGTCAGTGGCTCCTCCACGGCCTTCGTTAAGGTGGTCGGCCCTCAGTTTCAGCTGGTGACACTGCCAGCCGCACTGCAGAGCCTGGCCACCACACAAAACACTACCATCTCACAGGCAGTCGGTAGCATCAGTGTAGTGGACACCACGGCAACCATTGCCGAGGATTTGCTAGAGGAAGGCCAAGCTGACGGTGATGAGAAAGGTCAGCCAGAAGAGGTTAAAGATGAAGACGGGGAGCAGCAGTTAGTCTAGAAACAGCTGTTTTCTCCAGAGTCCAACATGTTGTATCAGGGTTTGTTTGGTTCCTTGTCTGAATGTGTGTTTCATGTGATGCATTACGTTACTTTTGTTATTCAGCGCCACAAGCCTTCCTTGTAGATAGATAGACTTTTAAGATATGCAAATGGCCTTTGGTGTCAGTATTGTGTATTTCAGTCATGATTTTACTGTAAATATAATGTATGTATTTGTATGTAATATATCTGATACAGCTGTCTCTGTATGGATGTATTCCATTTAGTCTGTAAAAAAGAAAAAGTATTGTACAGTTTGGTAATAAATGATCAGTTTTCAACTACAAATTGAACATCTCATTACATATTCATGTCCACATAAATAAGTTAGTGACCTAAACTTTGAAATAAGGATACAAAGAGACAGACTTTTTTCATTAGTTTTGGCTTCAGAGGCACGAGAGTCTTAAAAACACCAGTCAGGTTTCCATATGAACATTGAAAGAGGTTTTCATTCCTCCTGTTCACACTGACTATTAAAAGATCTTCAAATGTGCTTTCAATGTTCAGTGATGGAGGACTGTATCCACAGTGTGTCCACACAGCTTCTATTGAGCTTCATCAGTGCGAGTTAGTCATATCAAGTGATATCTGACACATTTACAGTCTTTTTAGCATCAAATCCCCTCTTAGTGTTTCCTGTTGAGCTGTGGTGGAAGTATAGACTTTGCTACTAAAAAGGCTAACATTGAAACATAGAAGACTTGACTCATTTGGATGCTGAAGCTTCATATTAGCTTCAGATCAACTTTAAAATTCATGTTTACACAGAAGGAGGACTGTGAATTTAGTCCTCCATCACTAACATTGTAAGTACATTATGAAAAGATCTTCTAATGGTCAGTATGAACAGGAGGAATCATTACAGTAAGAAAAATAGCTTCAATGTTAATTTGGGAACCTGACTTGTTTCAGGACAGACTTGAAAAATTGTGAACCCATTCATTAAGGTCCCTATGTTTAAGTTCATATTGCGATTTAATTGTTTAGCACCATTCCATTACTAAACATATTTACAATTAATCAAATTAACACAACTAATTACCACACAGTAAACCTGGGACATTGGGGGAACTTGGTGTGTGGGGGACTGGAGCTCTCCTTTACTGAACAGATAATGTTGACTGTCATCTACAGTGTTCTCTACTTCATCAAGCATTAAGACCAGCATATAGAATAATATGAATAATGATGAATAGCCTTCACGATGAAAGCATAAGCACATTGCTGCATCTATGTTAAATTGGGGTTTTGATTCAAGAAGAGCAAGTGTGACTTTACTTGGCCACAAGATGGCGCAGCAGCATTAGTTATTGCGCATACTTCATCTGGTTTCGTGACCAGCAGATGAGAATGCTTTTTTTTAATCTTGATATTTTGTTAGGTTTCAATGCACTATAATTTGATTTATTTTCTTTATCCTTTTTTTCTTTTTTTATCCTGGGGAGATAATAAATTTGTAACTGATTTAGTCAGAAAAACAGTTTAGATTCATGGACACAGACTAACGAGAAAACAGCAAATGTCTATTTGGATGTTGCTATGTGTAAACTTTACTGATAGAATAGCAGAAACATGAGTTTTGGGGAAATGTTAATTATAATAGGTCCTATTGGTTTCAATGATCTGGGCTGTGAAAGATTAGACTGCTATTTGAATTTTGCTACTTTCGTGTGACATTTTGGGTGAAAGTCGCAGCAAATTCCACTCGAAATGTATTTTTGTTGTATTTTTTATTTGGGCTGTTTGCAAACTCAGAACAAATCAAATGTATTTGCCAGTCATGATAAATATTAGCTTCGTGTATCTGAGGTATGTCGAATCAAAGAGTGACTGCTGATATTTTGTCAAGGACATTTAGCATGAATATGTTTATGAGTTTTTGAGATCTAAATCTTGAGTAGAGTTTGGCACAACGGAACGAAACGAACTGTGTCTGCTGGTCTCATCAGCCGCACAAACACGACTCCCTTTGAACTTTTTGGACAAACAGGAAAGTGGTTTAATTCATGGTTTTATTAAACAAGCATCCTTTATTGAACGATAGACGATGATGCCAATAACACAAAGATGAGAGTTGTTACATAGAAGGCAACCGAGTAGGCTATAAATACGATAGGCAGGCATATGATCATTTTTGTCAAATTTTTTGACAATTTTTGTCATTTTTGATAAATGGTGGCATTTCAAGTGCACAAGTTCATTGTAGTTTCTCTTTTTCTGCAGGGTTCATTTATAAGCTCAGGTCATCATACGAATAACGAGGCTCCTCCACTGAGCGCACTGAGATTTTGAAGTGACGACGCAGAAATCCTCCGTACCTCTTGTCCCACTTTAGGTTGTTCAATTTTGGTCGGATCCTCCTCATGAAACCTCCGTAGCGCTTTTGCAGCTCCTCTGGCTCTTGGCTCTCCTTCTCTGCGGAGTTACTCCTCTTTGACTTGGGACCGAATTTGCGTAAAAAGCCGCCGTAACGTTTATCATAAGTGCGGAGCATCTGATCATCTGGAGCATCGTCCATGTCCTCCGGGTCATCGACATCTCTCGCTCCCAGCTTCTTCAACAAGTCCTTGTATTTCTTGGGCAGCGCTGCAGCTTTCACTATATAATTGTCGCGCCAAGGAGAGGTGAAGATTTTATTCTTGTTCTTGTCGATCCTCTTGATGAAACCACCGTAGCGTTTGACCAGGTCGGCTTGCTGGCTCTCCTCCTCCTCCTCGGCTTCATCCTGACTGAAGTCCGCTAGCCCCGGACCCTGTCCACATCTCTCCAGCTGCCCCTCACACTCCGTACTGCATGACTGAAGGACAAACACACAGAAGAGTATGAAAGCAACCGACATCTGTGCACAGGTGGCCTTTAAACACAGTGAGGTGCGTGGATTTACTTTTTTGTTTGCTGAAGACTTTTCTATAATTCAATTCAGACAACTAAACCAATGACAGGCTATGTATCAGATATATCTGAACCTCAATTTCCAGCTTTAAACATTTAGGTGATAATACCAAACACTTGTCCAAAGCGTTATTAACCCTTTCATGCATGAATGAAAAAAACGAGTGTCCACTGTGGTGGCTAAAGTGTAACTATCATCAAAATCCTTTCATAGATAAGAAAACAGCTTTTGAATAGCTGTCCACTGCAGTGACCACGATGCGTAAAGTAGAATCTCGAGTTAAAAAATTCAAACCCTTCCATATTGCCATATTTTATAGGCTATGCGAATTATACAGAAGACTATATTTTCATATTCAGTCTGACATAGTCTCTATCTTAATTTAGGATGTATAAAGATAGACTATAATATCAGAGTAGGATCAAGTTAGCCTTACGCTTTTGAAATGTCCATGATTTTGGAGGAGGCCTAATATGAGTTCAGAAATCATCCAAATTCCTCATTAGACTTCTGCTACCATAAAAAAGGCGAAAATTCTTCTAGACTAATAAATACTTAAACCCTGATGTGAAGTTGCTCCTGAGCTTACCAGACTGCTGAAGGCGGCGTCGGGACTGAGGATCTGCTGCGCGCATTTCTGACACTGTGAAGAGCAATCTGTGTGGATGGAGGGCGGCAAGCTCAGCATCAGCATCAGGACATACCACTCCATTTTCCACAGATCCCTAACACACACACACACACACACACACACACACACACACACACACACACACACACACACACAAATCCACAATGATGCAAATATTTCATTTCTTCAACAATTAAAAGGCATAACTTAGCCTATTTTAATAATAGTACAGCCTATATTAAAAAAATAATTGTACTGATGATGTAGAGCCGTGCGCACTGTGCATAGTTAATAGTAAACTACATTGGATTATCAGCCGTCCTTCTTTTACTACGTTATCCAGTACAAAGCAAAACACACACAAAAACAAAAAACAAAAAAGTGGATTAAGTCGGAGTTTGCCGAGGTATAGAAGTAAAGTCTGTACCTCAGGAGTTCGACAGATACTTCCAGCCGTGTTAGACTTGCAGAGTCGCATCTACCATCAAATGGAAACTCGTTGTCCTCCCTCTGACTTGTGTATCTCCTGCTCGACGACTTTCTTTTTATCGCAGGAGTCTTGTCTGTGTCACCACAGCATCACAGCAGCTTCTATTAACGGACCAATGGGAGGGAAATACACTGCATAAATTATCCCACCGCCTCCCTGCTTCAGGAGATTTTAACAACGCCCACACAGAGAAGGTACAGGAGCAACAGCACTGTTCTTCCCATCAGCACATCATCATCATCATCATTCCATCTTAGAGGGGTGGAGGGGGCTGAATCAAACCCTGGGCTGTAAATCACACTGACATCAATGAACAAAGTGTTTTCTCTTTTTCAGAAAGACTGAAAGAAAGTATAACCCTTATGCGAGCATTAAGAATTTAATTTATGACATCCAAATATAAATATGATGTATTACACTTTAAGACAGAGTATCTGCAGGACTGGCCAAAGTGTTTTTGTGGCCCTCAGTAGATACCCACCACCTCCCCAATCCCACATACAAGACACTGCTAAACACAGTCAAAATGAACCGAAATCCAGAAATTATTAAGAGTCTATAACCCGCCTTTAGTATTGACGTCAGAGTCTGAAACTGATTGAATGTTCTTAAATCTTAATCTTTTAGACCACTCACTTGGCCACAGTAGAACAACTATCACCTTATATGGTGAGCCAACACTTACCTATTTACAGACACAGAACAACATTAGCATTCATTTGGAGTCCTGTTTGTACCGACAGTAACTCTGGTTCTGTCTGTAGCTCTGTTTTTGATCTTCCTTAACTCCTGACAAAAACATCTGGCTCCTTAGCTGCTAAATGACCCACTATGTTCACCAGCTAGTGTCTGACTGTGTCTGTCTTCTGTTTGGTGTATAATGGCTTCATCAGATCTTTTTCACTGAAAAAAGGTAGCTGGAACTGGAAGCCTCATAGTTTATAGTAACGATGCAACTAGGAAAATTTCATTTCTATCCATGTGTTCCACTGAGAGATGGTTATCTAACGCTGTCTTTGTCCTCAAGGTAAATACAAATCCAAGGTTTTCACCCAACAGCAGTAATAATGGAGAACATATTTCAGACATTGACAATTTGTGGAATATTTCCATACCTCCTGTGCCTCTTTGCAGAGCTACATATTCTGGATGTCATCATTACATTCATCTTGTCTATGTAGTCTGTGAATGCCTTTAGGTTGCATTGTGTATGAGATAAGTGGCAGTGATGCCTGCCAGTGCTCTGTTATACTGAAATAATCCACACGTTCAACCTCTTTTCATTTCAAGGTTGAAGCCTCTTAAGACTCGCTGATGGACCACACTGTGGCTCTTTACCTTTATTTTATGGGAGGGAAGAAGAGAAACCCTGGGGATACATCCAAGGAAGACAACCCCATACAACATACTTGTACCAGTTGCACAGTCTGTCTTGATAATTAGTCTTTTACTTGGATTGAGATTTATATTTATAACTCTGATTGGTAAGACAAATATTTAATATAATAATATTTTTTATGGATAACAGACCTCACAGCAAAATTACACTCTGAAGAACCCATTGACATTTGATTTATTTGCACATTTCATTTCATATTAAAGTAACCTCTGTAACTACCATGACAACTCAACATTTCAATACTTATTACACTGGCTGAGCTATGTTCCAGTAATTTGCTGAATGTGTTGCTCTGCAATTGGTAGGGGACTCACACATTCTAAAATGAAGGTACATCTTAACAACACAGAAAACAGTCATGCAGCACATTTTTGATTTTTACACACTAGTGTCAGGGCGTAAACACAAGAATCTTTATTTTATTGTTACAAACCAGGTTTCCAGATGTGGCGAACCATCTCTGTGACTAAAGGGTTAAGAATGCTAGAAATTGACTAGTTTGTATGACATGTCTCCAAAACACTTCTAAGTGCAAAAGTGCGTATACCTTTTCCACGTGGCCATGCTTGAGGGTGGGGTTGAAAAGTTGTCATCTCAAAAAGCTGTTATCATAGAGAGGGAAAGAGTAGCTAACAGGATGTAGTCATTGGTAGAAGAGATCAGCATGTAGCAGTAATGCAGCATTCAGCAGCATACCAACAACACTCCACAAGTGAAGAAGAATGAAAGCATAACTGTTCAGTTCCAGAAGACAGAGGCTGAGGAGCAATATAAGGGGTCAGGATAAGATCAATAAGAAGTTTTGATCTGTAAATAATGCAAACATATGCCAGTAGGGCCACCACCTCAATATTATATGATCAACACCCAAACCATAGTATAATTTCTGACTCTTACAAGCTGTTATTTGATGAGACAACAATCACTTTGAAGCATACTGATGGCTTTATTGACATGTTCAACCTGTCTTCTCTTTGGACAATATAATAGAAGTGTGTCAAGTAGACACAGATCAAATAAAGAATAACATTTAATATTCTTTCAGCCATTTTTTGTTAATATAACTAACTACACAAAGCATGCTCTGTTTCTACTATAAAGCAATAGTGAAATGTTAAGTGTTCTGTGCACCATCTTCAAACACACTAAAGCCGCCAGGAAGGTCAACATACTCCAATTAATTGGTTCTCTTTTGATCTGTTCATGATGTTTTAATAAGTGTAGGCAACACTTGACATGGCATTGTTCAGATAAAGACATGATACTGCAACACTTTTTTTTTTTCTTTTTTTTTTTTACAGGTTTCTAGTAGTGGATCTTTCTTTACATTTACCTTTTTTCACTTTTACCATGTTCAGTGACAGTGTTTTTATTTAAATTGCATTATCTGCACATGGCAACTACATTATTTTTAAGGTTGGCTATGAAATGTTGTCAAATCTGGAAGTAAATAAAGTAATATCAAGACGAAACAAAATAATATTGTTTTATGTGACCAACAGATTTGCTGCTAGTACAGCAGAGGCCAATCATCTGCAAGGAACCACATGCAAGATTGTGGACTGCAACGTTTCATGTTTGTAGAAGTCGTTTTTCACTGCGTGTGCAGAACAATGGCCAACACATAAAGAGGCTGTTACTTCACAGGAAGATGTGCTTTAGCCAGGATTTTTTCTGTAGTTGTTCAATAAAGTTTTCTGTCAAATACACCTTTATTTACGGGCCTTATATGCCACTGAACTAAGAGAACAACTGTGTATTTCATGATGGTCTAAAAGCATCTCTCAGAGCCTTTAATACAATTTTGGGGAACTGTTTGATTTGTCACAAAATGTGTTGTAACATGCAGTGAGAAACTTGTCCTCAGTCACGCAGGAACTCTGTTCTCTGTTCCGTCAGCATTTGACACTCTTTGCTTTTCAAGAGCAACGGCCGGGAAAGTTCTGTTTTGATGACGCTAACTAGACTGAATTGTGTGAGCTGTGACTAATCACTTCCTGGCCCATGGATAGATGATAGATACAGTTTGGGGAGCCTGAATAAGAAAGGGTCAGACTTCTTTTTTCTTCCTCCATGCTGAGAAGAACACACCCGGATCACACTGAATGCAGTGTTCGGCATGGTGCAAGGTAAAATCTAAGACCACAAAGTAAGTGTCATGAATCAGTAATGGAATTATTGCATAGAACATACTAGTTACCATGGTTACTGTGGCATACTTTTTCACCTGCATTAAGCCATCTTCACTTTTTTCTGAAGTAATCCTGGCTCTACACTGGTTTTATTTATTTTTTCTTAATCTGATACAAAGATTGGACAGAGCTGTTCTTTTTTAGCAGCATGTCGGGGTGACACAAATGCTGAGATAGATGTCTTATTAAGTCATGGTTTGCCTGTGAGCAATCATATCTTAAATGACCCATAGTTAAAGGTGTCCTGCTGTGGAGCAGTCCCTGGTGTGCGTTCCATGTATGTGGATGAGGACACATGCATGTGCTCATGGGTGATTCATAGTCCTTTGTTGGTTTTCACACCATTGCACTGATCTACAGGTGATATACAGCAATTTGCTACACAAAAGACTGCACAAACACATTTGTTAGATCACAAAGAAACACACATGAGTAACAGGGCATTAACCAGTGTAATAAAAAGAAACCAACTACGCCACCATGGAGGTTTTACCAAAGAACTTCAGACCAATAATCCAAGAGATAATCGGGTTCCTTATGCTAATAAGCAGGAGATCAATCAATCATTCTTTACTCAATAATAGCAAAAGCTAATAAAAGAGCAATTAAACATACCATCCAAACATATATTAAAAAGGGGAAATTATTAACAGTTGAGGGTTACCAGTGGAAGGGGAGGAGAGGCATCCAACCTAAATCACACATGCACACACACACACACACACATACACAATGACGTCAAATCCAGGGGTGCTCAAATGAACACAGCACACATAAAAGGAGGTACCACCACCTACAGATACCAAACCAACACACCACCATATACAATTAGTGGAGATAATTACAGTTGACCTAATGCAGGGACACTTAACACTGATCAGCAGCTATAGACAACGGGCCTCCTGCCAGTGGTGATTCGACACTGAACACTGAACCACCAACTTAGGGACAAAATAAATACAATAAACTAAGCAAAACAATATTAATTGCATGAAATAGGCTGTCCTGTAATTGACTTAAATCAAACAAAATAAACAAACCACACAAACAATACTTGTGTGAAATAATGTAACATGTGACCTCCACTTTCAACACTGCTGCCCCAAAAACTGCTGTGTGGTTTTGAGGTAAGAGCACAATGCAGACAACTGGAAAGAGATGGGTATGAGTCACTCTGACTTCCACAGTTTGGACACACCCATCTAACTCTGGATGAACCGGGGTCATTTGCGTGACAGGCCAAGGAACGCAAGGCAGTCAAGCATCCATTATCATCACTACCTGTCCACACTAAAAGGTTAGTTGCATCCTTCTCTGGTTGACCTGTCAGGTTTAGTGGACAATGTCAGATGAACCTTGCTCATAATTGATTAGCCAGAGTTTGACTATGGTGCCATGTCATCCTCTTTCCAATTAAGTCACTGTTGGTGTACATCACTTGAAGAAGAGAAGTATCCTGTTGCACCATAAGCAGTATATCTGGGGTCACAGGATCAGGATCAGTCAAGTTGGAGGATATGTATGGTTTGGACTTCCAGATTCCCTTGACCTCCACTAGTACAGTGTGGAGTACTAGTTTAGGGATGGACTGACTTCACAGCACCACATAAAGAGAATCCTTTATAGACCTTATTTCCTTTTCCCAAGTCTCTATGCGATCCAGAACCAGACAGAGAGCTGTTTCTTTGGTGCAACCCTTGATCAGACAAATGACATAGAGTCTTGACTGAGATGGTCTGTGGAAAGGAGATAAGCAGCTGAACAGCAGACCTGCTCTGAAGCGTCCCAAAAGATGTAAAGCTCCCCAATGTTCAATATTCAGAGTAGTATTGCCAAATGGCTACGACAATCTGGGTCAATTTCCAGGATCCTAACTCATACTTTGTCCACTCCACAATTTGAATCTGCATGCAGCTGGTGAGGGTACAGAATCGTCCAAAATCCAGGAGTCCACCTCCCTCTAGGATGGCTTGTAATCAACTCCTGGGGTGAGAAGACACTGCTTGTGAAATTGTGGGGAAAGACCATATAATATGGCATTACAATGTAATGCAGTACATTATTAAAAAACTAAAAAATATTGCAGGGTAAAGATATAAACAAAATTTAAATAAATAAATTGATAAATAAATGTTATCTATGAACATCATGTCTGGAAGACTGGAGAGATTCAGAGTGGCTGGGAAGAAGTAGTGAACCTTTAACTGACAAGAAGGATATAATGAGGTGTACAAATCACATCCTCAAATGGGGAGTACCTCTGACAACCCACAAAACCACTTTGCTTTGCACTGATGAATACCTGACTGAGTATGTTGGCTACCCAAACTAATACCAACACATAGGGTGGTGATGATGTTTTAATCCAATCTCTCTCAGTCTCTTCTTCTTGGTGAAAAGGACCATTTCAGGGGCTGCTGACAACAGCATCAGTGGTAAAGGGCAGGGAGAAAGTCACATGCCAGCCATGTGCCAGGACCATACCAGACACTACAAGCAGGTGTAAGAACAAGAAGAGGGATTTCCATGCACCACAGCAGACATGGCTGTTTCCAGTGGAATCAAGGCGTTAGGGGTCAATATACGCTGAAACATTGTTATCTGTCACACATAAAAACTAGTCATCCAGACAGAGCAGGGCTCACAATAATTAGCCACTCATTTGAATACAGGGGTGCAGGCACAGAGCTGTGGGTGGGCCTAGTTGGGCCTGGGCCCATCCACTTGGCCCTCACCCAATCAGGAGGCTTCCTTTTTTGGCTGGATGATAAAGTGCATAGCAGTCAGTGAACTGTTTAAATTTTCTGACTATACAACCAATGAAAATAAAACAGTTTATCTATTGTATTTATAATTTATTTCTTGCTTCTTATTGACCATATGAGGAGCAGCCACTCCACTTTTACTCAGTATACAGCCTGAACATTGTACAGAGGAACTGAAACCTGCTGCTTTTAATGTAGGTTAAGAAAAAAATCATGGTAAAACAAAACAGTCACAAAAACATGTCATGAGGAAGAGAAAGAAGAGAATTCAGCTTAAATTCAGTAATCATTCTTAACCCAGACACCTACTTCTGCACCACTTTCTCCTCAAAAAGTGCCAGCTAGTAAAGACGCTAATGCTAATTCAGCCCTTTCCCTGTCACCAGCAGAATGTAATTCTCCAAGACTGTTTCTGTCGGTCAGATCAAAACTGGCATTGATGTGATGACATACAACCTGAACAATTTGTCCCTGTTCAAATTGTTGGAATAATGAAACCATTTCAGGGTTCAACATTCCTGCTATGATTATCAAAAGTAAGTTAATTTACAATTTCAGATTGTAGTGGTTTATTGCCTATTTCAATGTCATAGTTTATTGTGTATAGTTTTTGTTGGCTGTACAGTTGGACTTAGTTGCTGATGCTAGGTCTGGGCCCTTCTGTGTGGAGTTTGCATGTTCTCCTCGTGCCTGCGTGGGTTCTCTCTGACTTCCTCCATAAATATGCAGGTTTGATTCATTGGAGACTCATGAATGGTTGTCTGTCTCTATATGTTAGCCCTGTGATGGACTGGCGACCTGCCTCTCACCCAATGACAGCTGGGATTGACTCCAGCCCCCCCACAACCCTATAGAGACGATAAGCGGTTTGGAAAATGAACCAATGACTGGCTATTCTCAAAATCAGGTAAAATAGCTGAATTGAAATGTTGAAAATCTACTGATTCAGTGGTTGACAATGGTTCATTTTCGTTCACTTTTGAAGATTTGTTCAAAAAGAAATTAGTATATTGAAATTGGCATAGTGTGTGTGTGTGTGTGTGTGTGTGTGTGTGTGTGTGTGTATACATCAAGGCATCAAGGTCAGAAAAGTGTCAAGAACTTTGAAATGTTCATTAAGTGCAGTCGCAAAAACCATCCAGTGCCATAATGAGCTTTGTAGACTTGTGAAAAAGCTTTGGATGAGTGGGTGTGTCCACTCTTTTTTTTTTTGTAAAGACTTTAGAACTGGAGTAATGTGCTCTGATCTCTTTGTTCTGGTTAAAACTGGAGCTGCAGCGTTCTGAATGAGCTGCAGCTGTTTAATGCTTTATTGTGGGAGTCCAGAAGAGGTGACAACAAAGAGGTGACTAAAACACAAGAAGGAATGTCTTTAATACTATATTCTCTCATTCAGGTTGCTCTAAACTACAATCCAATTTAGATCAACTTAAACTGGGAAGACAATAAAATAATTGTGAGAAGAAAAAAACAAAACATTTGAATTTCTTCTGTTTTCAGACGTTGCTTTTGCTTGATGTGTAAATAGAAAGTTGCTTGCTTACATGTTTGCCATAAGAACTTTATGAAGGTGAATTATGTGTAAAAGCTGTGTTTGACAGCTAGTTCTGCTGCCCTCAATTGATCAAACACCATTTAATCAGAGGTGGAAATAGTACTGAAATGTTTGACTCAAGTAAAAGTACCACTACTTCGATGAAATTTTACTTGAGTACAAGTAAAAGTACTGGTCTAAAAATATACTCAAGTAAAAGTAAAAAGTAGCTTGTTAAAAAAATACTTTGAGTAAAAGTTACTTAGTTACTTTTATAACGGGGGGGGGGGGGGGGGGGCTGTAGGACAAAGTGATGGCTCATAAATCTCTAACTAGTTGTTTTAACTAGTTGTTTTAATTAAAGATAAAGGTATACATTTACAAATTCAGCTTCAATGACAAAATATAAGACCATCCCATAAAACATTTTCATTTCAAATCACACAACCATTAAATTGAAGGTGGCATAATTGTGGATTCTGTAAACCCAGAGCGATTTTAGACTTTTTTGGGGGATTTTCTAACACCCCTAAATTTGATCTCAGTACCCCTAAAAATAAATGATAAACCCTCCATAGTCTCTAAATATTGTGTGGGAAACACTGAATGATTATTGGGGGGGTTTTAAAACACTTGCAGGGCATTGAATGTCAAATTCTCATTAGGAGCTGAGCCCCTCTAAAGGTCTGATCCTAGTCCTACAATCACCCTGTTGTAAACCAACAGTCATACTGCAAATCTATGAATCACTACGGGTCAAAGTCACAAGAGCAATAACTTTTCTTTAAATTACCCAAAGAAGACCAAACTTTTAAGTACCCATGTTTAAAAGGCTGTGCCCATGTGCAGCATTCGCTCAATTCTCTCATTTCCGACGCTGTCCTTTTCACGTGAACGCATCATGCTCAATGCCTCGTCCTACACGAAGAGTGAGACAGATGACAGCACAACGTCTAACGGACATTTCTTTTAGAGTTTGTTGTGTTGTGTTAGAGTTTATATGTCGCTATGAGAGCTAGCTGCCAGGTGTAACAGGCTGCATGAATGTTACGTTATTGTATCATGCTGGTTAATGATGCTGTTCGATCCCCTTTGCTTTAAAAAAAACATTCAGCCATTCAACATTTTTTACTCAGTAACAGATGTGATTTATAATGTAGCGAAGTACAATACTTCACACAAAACATACTTAAGTAAAAGTAAAAGTACAGATTTTACAACTACTTTAAAAAGTACAAATACACAAAAAAGCTACTCAATTACAGTAACGCGAGTAAATGTAATTCGTTACTTTCCACCTCTGCATTTAATGCAGTGTAATGACACACATGCAAGAGTAAAACAGGGTGATTCTGATGCTACATTTTGATCAGATGTATTACAAGTAAACACTGTAATGTTTTATTATGGTCACACTATCGTCTCTCTAGGATGGATTTTGGAAGACTTGAAATTAAAGAACAATGCTGATATTTTTTAGAACTTTGACAGTTTTAATGTTAAATCTGTTCTTTTTCACTTGTATTCTTACCAGGATAGCAAACATCTACATCACCAGTACAAGCTCTAGCACAGCATCAGTGACAAGAACATAAAAACTGTAAAGACAGAGCACATTTTAATGAAGAATACTACTTAAATCACCAAATTAATCTCATTTACATCATATAGCAAGAAAACCCTCTCTGTCCCTCCTGGGACAACATTAGTTACTTGTCTCTATGGCTAATGTATGATAAAATAGCATACTGTAATGATGTACACAGGGATCACTGACTTTCACACAGATCATGCTAAACATACAGTATAGCTATATACTCATGGTTCCTCCACAGCAGTGTTGTTATTGGTCTTACAAGGTGAACATTTTGGCCTATTCACTTCAGTCCTTTCCAACAGTGTGTGTGTGTGTGTGTGTGTTGAAGATGCAGTAAAATTTAAAAAAGTAATTTAATCTCAAAATCCCATTCTCTTGTCTTCCTGTAATATGTAATTATATATTAACACATATTTGATGACTCATCCTTAACTTGATGGTAAGCTTGTGGGTTGTGCTAGCAGAGCTATGCCATGGGTCAGAGGTGTGTGTTTCTATCTCAGTTGTTCATATTTCCTAGAATGTGGTTGTGTTCACATGAATTTGTTTCTCCTGAGACTTCCCTCCAAAGCAAAACGACAAACCTGTGAGCATCTTCAGGCAATGTGAACTGTCTTCAAACTAGTCGACTGTGACTTTGACAGTATATCAGCTTATTAGATGTGGATAATGAGTCTACAGACCTATGTGGGATGACATAAGCAGTATAGATGAGGTCAAGAGGAGTCAAATGTAACACTGACAACTGACATCTGTGTTTCTACAGTGTTGTCATTAAATCACATGTTTTGTGTTGCTTTTAGGCATTTAGATCTCTTTATATACTGTATCTGAACCAGGTCCCTCTGTGCTTCAGTGTAGCAACTGAGGAGCACTAACCCCCTGAAATAAAAGCCTCCGGTCTAGCAAACCAAATAAGGCGACTTGTGTTTCTGTTCACTTCCTGAAGGACAAGGCCATGTTTGTTTCTGCTGGGGTTTTTTTTTTCAATAAATGATTAATCCACTCCTTAGGCTGTTCACATACACTCACTCACTCATGCACTCACTTAGGTCTGACCGAGAATTTAGGACATACGCCGATATTTTATACACACATATAATGGCTGCTGGCAGCTGTTTTTGATCTGTAGCTGATGCTGCTTGTGTGTACTCACTTCTATCAATGTTTTGCAGTGCTGAGCAGGTGAACAGTAGTAGGTGGGGATATGGAGTAGGGGTGGTGTGGTTGCAAATCCCTGATTCAGCTGATACGGCTGATACCCTGATAGATGGTTAACCCTCCTGTTGTCCTCGAGTCAAGGAAGGAAGGGAGGAAAGAAGGAAGAAGGAAAGAAAGGAAGGAAGTAAGGAAGGGAGGAAGAAGAAAGGAAAGGAGGAAGGAAGGATGGAAGGGAGGAAGGAAGAAGGAAGGAAAGGAGGGAAGGAAGGAAAGGGGGAGGAAAGGAAAGAAGGAAGGAAGGAAGGAAGGAAGGAAGGAAGGAAGGAAGGAAGGAAGGAAAGAAGGAAGGAGAAAGGAAAAGAGGAAGGAAGGGGGGAGGAAAGAAAGAGAGAAGGAGGGAGGGAGGAAGGAAGGACAGAAGGAAGGAAGAAAGGGGGATGGATGAAGGAAAGAAGGAAGGGAGGAAAGAAAGAGAGAAAGAGGGAGGGAGGAAGGAAAGAAGGAAGGAAGGAAGGGAGGAAAGAAGGAACAGTCAAAACAGACGGGAGTCAATTTGACCCGGGAGGACGACAGGAAGGTTAAGGTGGAGAGACAGTTATGAACAATGTAAAAGTCCAGCTGGAGGTACAGATCAATGAGTTTAAAGGAGAAAGGAAAACACTAAAAATGATGGATGGATTAGGGTGATGGTGGGGCCTACTGTACTGTAAAATGATTCATTTGTAACTCTTCTGTCTTTATAAGTAATTTGAGAGTAAGTGGTGAGACTGAGCTTGTTACTACATCACAGTAGAAAGTCAAATTAAATATGCAGGACGTTTTAGCACAAGGTGGCTTTCTTTGGGTTGGCTGGCTTCACTGAGCCTAGTGGTCCGGGATAATCTTTATTTTTTATTCATTTTTTGTTAATGTTCTTGTATTTCATCACAGGTAGAAACTGTAGGCAAACTATGTTAACGAAAACTGAAAATATAAACTTCATAAATGTAGAATTTAAATCAGAGCTGCATCAGGGTTGCATTATATTCTACAGGTGTACCTAATGAAGTGCTCAGTGAGTGGATATGAAATTAGATAATACTAATGGTGATAGCAACAGTATAAAGTAATATGCAACAAGGAAAAAAGAAGCTGTAGAAACACCAGAAATCATTTTAAAATGTTAAAAGTAAGCCACATTTTCTAATTGAGTATTCCTTGTTCTTTTGTCAGAAGATGAATATGTGATTCCCATAAAAAAAAGTTCAATGTAATGTCAGACTGTGTCTGCTTCAGTAGAGAAGGGATGGAAACATGTGAATGTCTGATGAGGTCTATCTGACTGAAACGTTGCATTTATAATCATAGGCGCTTACTTACTTATTACAAATGTTGATTATTTTCCTAATAGTGCACAGCAGAGGGTTTAGTTCTTATTTCCAGGTATCATCCAGAGCTGTCAACTCTCACGCAATCAGAGTGAGAGTCACGAGCTCACGCCAGGCTGCTATGTCTCACACTGTCATAAATAATACTGAACTATCTTTTTTAACTATTAGTTTGGACCCCCCCCCCCCCCAACCTCCTTGCATGCCGTATCCAGGCCTGACATGATGCCTGCTCAATATCTCCACATGCCTCCTCCATTGCCTGCAAAAGGGCTGCGTGTTGATGGGGATGGCGGTCGTGGACTTTCCAGCGCCAGGCAGAAAAGAACTCTTCAATCGGATTTAAGAATGGAGAGTATGGGGGGAGGTTGAGTGCCATGAAGAGTGGGTGATCGGTAAACCAGTTGCGGACCAAAGCAGCCCTATGGAAACTAACATTGTCCCATATGATGACATATCGGGTCTGCTCTGGTCTCTGAACAGTGAGAATGTCGTGTAAGGTGTCCAGGAATGCAATAATGTGTGCAGAGTTATATGGGCCAATGGTTGCATGATGGTGAACAACACCATTTTGGCTGATAGCTGCACACATAGTGATGTTACTGTGACGGGGTCAGTTTAATGTTTTGTTTTGCTGTGATTTAATTATGTTTTGTTGAAATTACACATTGTGTTCCTTTTTTCGAGCTGACCTTGAACGTCCCACAGCCGACAGACAATCAGCGCAACAAGCCACAGCTGGCAGCTTGCGCAGGTATGACCCTTTTTATTTTAGGCCAGAGACGCCAGAGAAGAGATGAGCCAGAGACGAAGGAAGGCCAGAGAGGCCGGAGAAGGAGAAGATGAGGATGAGGATGAGGAACCAGCCGGAGAACCAGCAGGCCACCAAGAGACTACCAAGAGACTACCATCGCAGAAAGATCCTCCTACCTGAAGTGCAGCGGCCCGTGTCTGTCGGCGTAACTACTCCAGCCTGGGTGAATGACGTTCAGTTATCACCCAGGATAAGTGTGAGTGTTAATTCGCAAATCTAAAATGCAGACACTGAGAAGGCCGGCTGTAGGGCCAGGCAGAGGAGGGAGAGAGGGCGTAGACTGGTGTGTCGATAGAGGGCTGGCGGTTGTGTTTTACGTCTACAGGTGGAGTACCGGACCGAGGGAACAAGTGGATCCAGAGAAGGCAGCATCCAGTCTGGAGAAGGATTCCTCCAGGACGGTCCGGATCCAGGAAAAGACTTTGGACTATGTTTTATAATAAATCCTGGTGAACTTTCTATATTTTTGGTGTTTTTTTAACTCTGCTCCGTCCTGATAAAAAGAACCTGTAGCCTATCTGTAATTATGGAGTCCTAAGCTCCTCAACTTAGGTGGCGTTGTTGGCAACATTTTAAACTAAATTATTGTTTTTTTTTAACCCAAACAAACCACGTGACATTACCACCACGTTGATTATTGCACGGTGTCCAATAATGTTCCCACCACGCCTCCTTGTTTTACTGAGGTTAAAACCTGCCTCATAGACAAAGAGCAGCTTGTGTCCCATGGCATCTGCCTCCAGCTCCATTACTCTCTGGACAAGACAAAACAAATGCAACACATCAGGCCCATACACAGCACTACAGTAGCCTATGCACTTCGAAATTCAGAACCAATGACACTATAGCTTACCTGCACATACTCATATCGCAGTTGCTTCACACGTTCACTATTTCTTTCGAAAGGAACTCTGTAAATTAGTTTCATCCTTTTTCTGTTGCGGGCAAGTACACGACTTAGTACTGACATGCTCACACTGCGTATATTTTGGAAGATGGTGTCATTATCAATTATACGCTGCTGTATTTCGCGTAGTCTTATTGCGTTATTGGCAATCCCCATATTCACTATATGGGGCTCTTGCTCTGGAGTGAACATTCTTCCTCTGCCCCCAACATCTGGATGTCTAGCAATTCTGTAAAGTAACAATTTCAGAATTTTTGCATGTATGGTATTGTTGTGTTTCTCATTAGAGTAGGGCAGTGCTACAAATCTTAGTGCAATGTGACTGTACTTATTTTCATTTCGAAATGTCCTAATGATGCTCGCTACAGTGTAGCGGCTCAAATTAGGCTGAACCCGTTGGCCAGCTTCCCTCAGGGTCATTCCATGGTTTATGACATGGTCCACTATTGTTGCTCTGATGTCATCAGTTATTCTATTTCTTCTTCTTACCCTTCCTCTTCCCCCTCCTCGTCCTCCTCTTGCTCCTCCTTGTCCTCTTCCTCTAACTTCCTCTAACCCTCTTGCTTCTTCACCTCCACGTCCTCTTCCTCCAACTCCTTCACCTCCACGTCCTCTTCCTCGGCCTCCTCTGATTCTTGCTCCTTCCATTGTACTCCACACAGACAGCTTACCTGTGGCTTATTTAGTGCTTAGGCTGATTGCAAAGTGAACTAATTCTCTAAAATTGTTTTCACATGTGAAAGTGTGCCAGTTGGCAAAATAGTGTAAATAATAGCCATACATGTGTATAATTTTGCTAGGAGTGTTTTGGAAATTTAGCAATTTTAGTGTAAGCAGCGAGTTGTGTTTAAAGTTCTGCAAAAAGAGTGCTGTGCAGTGAATTGTGCCTACAGTTTTGCAAAGTGTGTGTTACAAAATTACAAACTGAGTGCAAAGCAGTATTTGTGCTTTTAGTTTGGCTAACTCAGTGAGTGGTTTTGCTATATGTATTAATAGTTTTAGAAATTGTGCTACAAGAACATGATTAGTGCTTAAGCATTCAGAAAAAACTAATGTTGAAAACAAAGCACAGGGGGAATGGGAGAGCTGACTGAATTCCAGTAGAGGAGCATGGTGGTGGTGGACCTGGCTGTCTGGAGGCAGGAAAAGGCAGGTCTGTGATTGTGATCTGGTCGAGGTTGCTGAGTTGGTGTGGAGGGTTAGGGTTAATGAGCAGGAGCAGACACAGACAACTACAATACAACCACAACCAAGTACAGACTCACAAAATGACCAGATAAGTCAACCCGCAAAACTGAACATTAATATGTAAGGTAACTTGAATTGTACTACATAGTACAAGCTTTTGCATTCATCACATTCTACTCTCCATACTAAATATAAATCACAGTATAATTATAATTCAAACTGGACCATACAGTGATAAGTACAGCACCATATGTAATTGATTTTAGTGGCTTTTCTTCCATTTTTTAAATAAACTGTAACAAAGTTGTGTAAGTTCTAAGCTTACCATCCACTAAACACTTCAAACTGAGCTAAATTACGTTATCCTGCTATCTAAACCAGACTAGCTGCCCATCTTCTTTCTATTGCTTCAGCTGCCAAACCTTGACTGCTGTCTCTGTCTGTCCTCATCCCTAAATGTTGTCTGCAGAGCTACTGCGGCAGCCACCAGCTAAACATTGCTCAAATTTAAAAAAATGTGTGTGTGTAATAATAATTTTATCAACTGAAAATAATGAGCCACCCCATGGCTCATTATTCGCCTTCTCACTGTGTCAACTTTTTTCTTCTTTTGCATCTTGCTAGGCCGCTACTATTAACGTTGTTAGTTCACCTACAGTGCCTGGTGGTATTGATAGAAACAACTATCCACATTGTGTGGATAACACAACTGGAGAGCACTCTGGGACAAACATACCGGTTACTTCCTTAGCAGCATAGAACCTTCAGGCCTTGAGTTTGATACACATGCTTAGAGGAAGTGATGCTAACATGACCTGATGGGATGGCTGTGGCTCAGGAGGTAGAGCAGTCATCCTCCATTTGGAAGATTGGCGGTTTGATTCCCAGCTCCTCCAGTCCACATGTTGATGTGTCCTTGGGTAAGACACTTAACCCCAAATTTCTCCCGTTGCTGCACCATCAGTGTATGAATGTGTATGAATGGTTAGTTTCCTCCTGATGAGCAGGTTGGTACCCTGTGTGGTAGCTCCTGTCATCAGTGTATGAATGTGTGTGAATGGATGGATGAGTTGTAATGTACTGTAAAGCGCTTTGAGTGGTCGATAAGACTAGAAAGAGGCTATATAAGTACAGTCTATTTACCATTCATCATTACCTTGACCTGACCCAATAACAAGGTATACTATGCAGGTTTGAGCTAAACAGTTCTTAACAAGCAACAGTTGCTAGTTCAAGTTCAAGTTTATTTATTGTCATTCTACCTCTATATAAAGAAATACATATAGAGGAAGGAAATTGCATTACTCAGGATCCCTGTGCTGAGGACAATATAAAGTAACACATTTGTCCAGATCGTGAGGTGCCTTTGCGTCAGTGCACGCTGCCATGTCATGGCAATGGGTTGCTAGCAGGAGAATGAATCACTGTCTGAACTGAACTAACAACAAAATACATTGTCTTCTTGATATTTTGGATGATAGGAGTTTCTCCAGGATCTTCTTCTGTGAGGATGAAGATCCTGTACATGTTGTCAGCTGGTCTTTAGTGATGCATTTTGATTCACTTCTATTTTTTCTGCACAAAGAATCCAAACCAAGGGGAAAACGCAAATAGTTTACTAACTCATCAGCTCGTTTGAAAAGGTTTGAAAAAGCTCTTGGTCCTGTTATTTAGTCATATTTAGAATTAGAATTGAACAGGCAACTGCTCCATTATTTGTTTTAGCTGAATCAAACAGGTATGAAAGGTGTGAAAGCACCCTGAGGTGTTCCAAACCAACTTTGTCACAGAGCACCATCATGTGTTACTGTTTATATGAAAAACAAATTGTCTTAACGAAATAAGTCTCACTACATATTCATTTTAATGATTTTCATTCATCAACAACCCCAGGAAGAACTCAAAATATGATATACATGTTACATCTTTGAAAACATTCCAACATTGGCTATATATCGGCCAATGAGATATCATTCTAACATGAACACACTGACAGTCACACACACACACACACACAATACTCAATGATGTGTGTAGCCCTGGGTTTCATAAACTCCCCCTTCCTCTGTTTGAGCAGCCTTGTTTGCATTTACATTCTCCAGTAACCTGGAGACACCTGCATCTCATACAGAACAGTAGCTTAGTACTCCCACATGCTGTCAGACACACACACGCACACTCTACTCCTGGTGTTATCTCATATGTCATGATTTACAACACAATTACTTAGAATATTGTATTGTTTGTCTTGTGTTCAATGGCCATGAAATAATGAATGCCCTCGTTGTTTTTCCATTTGAGAGCTGCTGTGTGTCTGGAAACAGAATCACATCATGACAGAATGGCAGACTGAGTGTGTGATAGGCAAACTCCAACCTTTTCACAGGCTTTACATGCATCATCATCATCATCATCATCATCATCATCATCATTGTCACACGCACATACTAACACAGCCACCCCCACCCAAACCCACTAACTCCTTGGTGACGCCTTCACCAATGAAAAAGATCTGCTATGAGACAAAAGTGAGGTGAGCACACAAGTGACAACAACACCGCCAACCTGAGCGCTACACTGTATCTGGTGTGAAGGTAACCATAGCAGCCGTTAAGAAAAGCTGCCATCACCACCATAAATAAACCTTTTTGATGGGTGGAGGATCACTTTATACATTTTCACTGTATTGAATAAAGAGAATCACAAGGCATGATCATGCTGTATGCAGGAGGAATCTATCAATGTTTCCATTAAATAGCATGTAACTTTCTCATTGACGTCAGTTTCAACTGGTATACAGCTAATGACATTACGAAATGAGTTTTTACAGTCGTCAGCAGCAAGCAAGCATGAGGTAAAATAGTCAAGTGATGCACTGCTAATAAGAAGGCCTCCATACATCTGAAGACACTTTCAAAGCCATTGTGCTTCATATTAAGGCAGCTTTAAATGGAACTGAATGAATATGCTCTGTCAAGAAACGAACAGTGAAAAGGCAACCTTGACTCTGGATAATATGACATTTGCCATGGTGGACAGTGACAGTGACTCTATCAGAAATCTTTCAATCAAAGAAAATCTATCAAAAAACTTTGCAATATGGTGTCCTCCTCAAAAACACTTTTTATAAAAGACCCTAAAAAAATTTCTGAAGCTTTGAAAGCTTCAGAAAAAAACGATTTGATTTGAATCCCATTTGCTGGATTTTATACATACATTTAGGGACTATGCTGATACAAAACCCAGGAAATAATAAAGTTGGTCATAATGATATGACTGATATGACCATCTGCTTAGACCGGTCAAATTTGGACTGGATTATCTTAAAACACAGTTTCACAATTGTTAAAAAATGCAATAAAGGCCGATTTCACTGTTTTGTTTAAATATGTAGACCACTTTAGACCATGCAGGAATAGATGAAAAAGCAATCATCCATTGAGATGACGTTGTGTGGTAAAAAACAGTACAGCAGTAATCTAATCAATGTAATCTAAACACTGCATCATGTTTTTCATACCTGGTTCATACGTATTCAGTCAAACTCCACTGAATCCCCTGCTCTTTGTTTGTTACTTTTAATGGATTATTCCTTGACTTCAAATGAAAGGCATTGAAATAAAAGGAGAGGCGTGCACAGTGCAGAAGTGGAATGAAATGCTCTTTCATAGTACATAGGTGAATAGTTGAAATTGCTTCATAAACTGTCTTTGAAATTATTTCTTATTTAACATGAAAAAAGCAACAACAACAAAAAAACAAAAATAACCTTAAATTCTCTTTTTTGAAGGAAGTCTTGTTCATAAACACACACACACACACACACACACACACACACACACACACACAAATCTTTAGTTACCAAGAGACTCTTTCTTTTCAGTTTCTTTTGAGCCCAAGGTTATTTCACAGCAGGCTAAGTTTTACTTTGTGAAGGCGAGCCTCCTGACTCACACATTCACATTGAGGATAAAGATTGCATTCACTTTCTCACAGCTTCAGTGTTAAGGACTAAATATCCAAGTTAAATGATGGATCAATATGATCATACAGTACAGACTATTATTCTACATGTGGATACATGATTTGCAGAACTAGCTGTCTAACTCAACCTACACACACCCTTTTACCCATTGAAACCAATTCATAAAGGTTCTTGAATCTTTCTCAGGCCATGTTTAAACAGACAGCAGCACTAGACTACACATATTGATGGTGTTTCAGTCCTGTAATAGCAGCCAGTAGTTTGTAATGTAATCTAGTAATCCAGTCTGAGAAATAGTGGTAGAATATATAGAACATCAACATTTCATTTTACTCTATTACTTTTATTTAACAGCTGTAGTTAATTATATATAAAATACAAAAGATGTTAGTTTCCAAACATTTTGTCTTGTAAGCTCTGTGTTTAGTTGTGGCTCATGTCATGTTACTGATGTTTCAGTTGTTTAAAGGCCAAAAGTCACATTTTCTGCAGCAGAATTGTGTTTTTTGTTCTTTCCTGTACCTGATATCAGTCACTGTCACAGTGTCTGATTTTCTGCCAAACAAATACTTTTATATTAATGCAAGTAAATTCAGCTGGCAATACTTCAGTACTTCTAATAAAGTAGGATGTTAGGTGTATGAATGCTACTTGTAACTGAGTAATTACACCTTGTGGTATTGATACTTTTACTTAAGTGAAGGATTCAAGTACTTCTTCCACCACTGCAGAGACATGAGTAGGGTACTTTAGCCATTTCTATTGTAGCCTATTGTAGTAGGGTTACTCTAACATTTACACTAAGAGAAAGAGAGGACCTGCCACTGTTCTTGATTTGAACAATGGTACACATGAGTTACTAAACGTACTTGATGACAATCAATCATCAAAATAGTTCAGCCAAGATAGGGAGAGACATATTCAAGGCAAAAGCAAATATGTTGCTAATGCCACTCAACACTATAAAGTAATTTTTTAATTCTCCTCTCCCAAAATGGCTGACCCCTGGTGGAAATCCTTTCTTGGCATTCACCTCGCCTGTTTATCCTGCTGTATGTTTGAGGAAGATAACCATGGCTTTCCATTGTTGTGAGAATCTCTAATAAATGATGCATCAGACAGTCACCTGCTTGACTTCCCACATTTCCTTTGTGTGACTCTGACACAGTGTGACGTTCAGACTTCCTGCAAGGCACCTAAAAGGTTTTTGCCATTTCCTCTCCAGCAACATGGACTAGTTTTCACTGCGACCTGAATCCCAACAAGATCATACAGAAATCCCTGCTGGATGCTGAGCAGCAGGACCTCACTTCTGTTGCATGTTATGCTGGCTATTTCAGTGTGTGAACCGACCTGACAAAGGTCACTGTCTAACACATTCAACCCAGTTAAAGTGAAAGACGCTGGTGTTATTTTTTCATTAAGCTTCCACAGTGAACCAAGCATCATCAGGTCCATTGAAATGGAAACAATGGCCAAAACCACAAAAATAACACCCAAGTTGTAATATATCAAAAGTATTCTTTTTTATATTTTATTGAAAGAATGTGCAAAGATTTGCATTTGCTTATAACCAGAATTAATACATCTATTATCATTACAGTATTTATATATTTTACCATGAAGAAGAAAACAAAGAAAGAGAAATGAATAAAACTGTAAGAGAGAGAAAGAAGATCTATATAACATAACATCTATATATATATATATATATATATATATATATATATATATAACTTATTCCTGTTCTTGTGATTTCTGATTCTCTAAGTTATTCTTCCCATTCCTAAAATGCTTTTTAAGTTTTACTTCCAGTTTTAAAGTGAAGATAATTAGTAATTCCTCAGTCCGTGAGGGTTTTCCTCCTAACCGCCTTCTTGTGCCAGAGTCTCTATGTCTCTTGGTCCCCAAGTGGGGTTTTCCAATTCCCTTCCCAGTTCCACTACTGGTCCAACCTGACTTAATTTCTGTGCTCTAATCAAAGAAGCCACCTTTGCTTAATTTTTATGCACATTCTCATCTTGTTATTCACTGTCACTAACGTCTCCTGTCATTTCAGACCTGCTCACTCCCACCTGCACTGCAGATACTCACATACGTACTACTCAATCTTAGCTTTTGCTATTTTTGGCCTGCCAGTGTGTGTGTGTGTGTGTGTGTGTGTGTGTGTGTGTGTGTGTGTGTGTGTGTGTGTGTGTGTGTGTGTGTGTGTGTGTGTGTGTGTGTGTGTGTGTGTGTATGTGTGCATGTGTAATCATTTTCTTTAGTGCTCTCTTTTTACATGTCAAGCAGTTTCCAGTCTCCGTGGCTGCTCCCACGTCCTGTTTGGTTTCACCAGTGATCCTGACTGGGGTGGGACTCCCAGTCCAGTGCTCCAATCCAGAAGCTTCAATCATTGGGCTGAATCGATGAACGTCTGATCTAACCTGACAGTTGGAACAGCTTGCTACTGTGCCTTTGCTGCATTGTTGTTGTGTGCAAGAGGGTAGATAATATATTTGCTTGTGAAATTAGTAAGAAGTACCCTAACTGTGCTTATCATTGCTGTAGATATGTACTGCTATGAAACTAGTACAAGACACTTGTTTAGTATTGTCAAGGTTAGCTTCTCAAAGCCACTAAAGACTGGATCTAGGGAGGATTTCATTGTTTTCTTCATATTAGTTATATTATATTATATTAGTGTTAGCTCCTGTTTAAGGGTCCTATTCTGGTTATATTTGGTTTTTGCTTTGAAGAGCATCCACAGGCCCTTCTTCTTTGGGACTACCCTCTTGTGTTTGTGGTTTTACTTTTTTAAAACTACCCTCTTGTTACAACTCCCAGGATTTATGTTGCTTTCCCCCAGCAGGCTGGGCTGTGAGAGTGTGTGTGTTTATATCCTTATTTTGTGACTAAAATGTTTTTGTGTTGTTTATGATTCATTTTGTTGTGTTCTTTAATTTGAAATTGCTGTGTTGGAGGTGTATGGTCCTCTGGAGGCTATCCTTTTTATTTTTTAGCTTATTCGAGCTGTTTGTGTTTGTTCCTCACAAACAGCAGGGGGCAGCGGTTGACAAGTTGCCTTGTTAGCTATCAGTGTTCTGGGGAGCTCATTCCTATTACTGGATGGTGTCACTCACTTTTTCCTTTAGCGGTTGTCAGCCAGTTATCCAAACAGCTCAGCAGTTCCTGTCTGGGTGCAGATGTGTTCACTTCTCACCAAGCGCTGCTGTGTTTGGTTGGAGTGAAACCTGTGAAGTTCTGTGTCCTGATGCCACAAGATTCAACACCTCTAATTTCCTGCTGTATGATGACGCATGATGTCAGTCATGCAGGAGAACAGGGTTACTGCAACAAGTCCAAACAAAGGCATATTAGGACCTATGGAAACTGAAAACTGTCTTAGTAACACACATTTAAAATGCATTTTTGTCATCCTAATGTGTTGTGGTGTCACTTCATCCACAAGCAAGTCCTTGGTCAGCTCCCATCAAATCACTGCCACCAGCTGCTAGCGAGCAGGCAGAAGTTTTACCACTGTCAGCTCCTGAGGTCTTAGAGGAAGCACACCTGAGGATGGTTATAAATAGCCAGCCAAGTGGCGAGAGTAGCCCTTAAAAAGCACCGGCCAGGGAGGGAGAAGGTTCAGGGAGTGTGGGCTGGGTTGCAAGTGCTAAGTGACTGTTAGTTTTTAGAGTACTGTGGTGCTGACAGAACAGGGAGTGGATTTGTGGATGACTCCTCTCCTTTCTATTTTCCTGCAGGGAAGCAGCACTGCTAGGGAGCAGCCCTAAAGTAAGTCCTGGTCTGGGAGGAATTTCAGTTCTTTCAACCTCTCCTTCAACATCCATCTCCATTAGTCAATAAAGCTCTTCTGTTTGAGCCTCATTCCTGTATCTGAGTAATGATTCACCTTAAAGCCCCCCAATTATCACAGTGTCTTAACAATACTCAAAGGTCCATTTGTGGATTGAAAGAATTAAACTGTAAATGTCTTTGAAGTTATTTTTTAATTTTTTTTGTACAACATTATCACAACAAGGACTTTCATACAAAAGATAGTAACTGTAGAATACACAGTACACACTTCATTTGTCCAATTCAATCTGCTGAGGTCTCATATAACGGAAGCTTTGGCTGAGCTTGAAAGAAAGGAGGAAAGATTGTGGATGATGTCCTCCATCTTTCACAAAGGAGTCAGACTGGCTTCAAGGCCAGTAATGTGTACAGCCATTTACAGTTTCAATGTATGTATGTCATGTGAAAGATAATGCTCAACTTCAGTTTATGAACAGTGTACAAATTAAAACTATTTATCTGACATGAGACCTTAAATGTAAAAATGGTAACAATGTTAATATATCAACAGTATTTCAGTTTTTAAATATACAGTTCACATAGCAACAGAACAAATATGGGGAAACTTCTTCTTCCCAATCATTTGATGATTTCCCAGCCAGTGAAGCTAGGATATTCTGGATGTTATAAAAGCTTGTACAAGGATTTCAGAGGATTTCAACGGGATACAATGGGGGTATATTTTAGCTAAAACATGAGGGTGAAGGAAGGCAGTTGTTGTGATGTACTTGATATGTGTTTCAAGAGTGAGAGAGGTACAGGTCCAAATGTACAGGAAAGATATCAACCTTGCAGGTATTCACGTGTAGGAAGTAACTGCACATCCACAACTGAACAAATGAATCGGGATTCAGCTAAAAGATATATTTTTGATTGGATTATCATTGGGTTGCATTCATATCAATATTCTTTGATGTCTATATATTTCATCTTTTCATTTTGATGTTCATTTAAATCTGCACTGCATGAAAATATAAAGGCTACAGGCATCTGCAAACAAGCCATGAAAATAGTTCTAGAAGGAAGTCAAAATGAACATCATCTGTTGACAACATAAAGGGTGCTTGTGCTCTCTCTCTCCCTCTCTCTCTCTCTCTCTCCATGCCAGCAGCAGGTCTGATATGTGCTAAACACAGACTAATGGCAGACACTTTTCTTTCACATGTTAAACAGAACGTGATTTAAGAGAAAAATCATTGCTACTTAGGCTTCTTCTGCTGACATGCAGTTTCAGATGAATGCTACATTGAAAGTACTGGTAAACCATTCATTTTCTCATCTGACTCTTAACACTGCAAACAAACTGAAATATTATAACGTTTGATTTGAAAAAGAGCTGCTATCAAAGCAGGATGACTGGCAAACAAATCTAAATGTCATCTGAAATGGAATTAAGAAAGAAAAACAAAGAACATGAATAAAACAATTCACAAAAACAATGGTCCGTTTTTCCTCCACTATCAATATATTTAGAACTAAGATTCAGAGTACATCCCTCGGTCACCAACACTGTGGATTGGGTGTTTTGGACAGCTGTGGACATGCGGACAAAAATCTCATACCTTTTCTCATTTTGTAGATCTTTTTGTCTCGAGAGGTTTTCTAGAATATTTGATGTAGTATGTTACCACTGACATGCAAGTTGATGCAATTTCTGAGTAGCCTAACTTCTTCTGAAAATAAAAATGTATGACATGAACAGCTACAGTAGTGTAGTGATTGTGCCACAAGCCTGGAAATTAAAATTGTGAAAACATAGCAAATAGTCCAGAGGGAAAAGGGTCTATTTCTTTAAGAAGGAAATCAAAAATAGTATAAATAGTAAAAGAGCAACTCCTTCAATACATCAGTGGTATTGTGCGTGTTTTAGAGCTCTCCCTGTCAAGAAATCAAGTGCTATGTTTAAAGGGGACATATGTAACAGTGACAACAAATGTTTAAAATGGGTACTGCAGTCCACATTCTAAATATTCACATTCTATATAATACCCTCCTCACCAGATTCAAAGCTCAGGGGGTTTTCGGTGAAATCTATCTCAGTTGATCCAGTTTGTTTGCCTGCTTCCATGGCTGCAGGACTCTGTGTTTGTGTGTCATTGTTTCATATCTAGCAGTCTGAGGTGTTGAAATGAGCGTCAACCTGATCTCACAGAAATGTATGAAATGAGCACGACCTCTTAAAAACACATTACATGGTGGTGACACGTAATGTCTTAATGACATGGCAGCACCTCAGTCAGGATGAATGGGCAGTGGACCAAACCACACAGGCCAAAACAAAAAGAGAGGTTCTGTACCAACATGGACATTTCAAAGATGAACAAACTGCTGTAAATGGATAGAGAGAGGGAGGAGGAGAGAGGGGCTCAGTGCATCATGGGAAGTCTGCCTCCAGCAGGCTAGGCTGGAGCTGGTAATAAACTTGGTCCAGGACAAGACTGGCCAGCCCTAACTATAAGCTTTATCAAAAAGGAAAGTTTTAAGCCTACTCTTAAATGTAGGGAAGGTGTCGGACCAAATTTGGAAGAGGGTTCCACAGGAAAGGAGCCTGATAGCTGAAGGCTCTGCCTCCCATTCCACTTTTAGAGATACTAGGAACCACAAGTAGGCCTGCATGCTGGGAGCACAGTGTTCTAGTAGGTACATAAGGTACTATAAGCTCTTTAAGATATGATGGAGCCTGACCATTAAGAACTAATTAATAATTTAATAATTACGACTTCCAAGGTGCATTTCAACAAGAAACATACAATCAGTGAGATTAAAATTCTGTTACATATACCACTAGCGGCAGATGGAGACAGAAGATTACGGTGTTGCGAAAACAGATTTTTACAATTTCAAATGTAAATTAGTTCAGCAACTGTGATGCTCTAAAAACTAAGCATTTTGAAATTCAATAGTTGATATGTAAGTGTCATGTTGTTGTGTGTCTTGTTTACAGCTTGTTCCATTGCAAAGAGGCCAGAGAATCCAGCTTTAAACACACATCAAACTACATCCAGCCAGCCCCAGTAATGTCAGTCGCAACTATCTGTAGAATGTACAAAGTGTTTTATTTTCATACTTGTAGCCTTCATTTAGCTGCAAAGACATCAGAGGTGGACAAAGTACACAACGTCACTACTTGAGTAAAAGTACAGATACTCCTTGTCAAATATTACTCCAATACAAGTAAAAGTAGCTTAGTCAAAATATTATTTAAGTAAAAGTACTAAAGTATGTGCTTAAAAAATCACTTAAGTAAAAGTATTTTTTAAATATCTCAGGAAATACAGGAAAGTACACTGATGCGATTCTGCGCCAGACATGTTTATAGCTCAAAAAGACTCAGCTGCATTCAACAACAAATGAAACTTCTTCATATTGTACAGTAGTTACATTTCAACACACCTAACCCCTACCTTGGACTCTTTGATACGAATTGTATAAAAAACATGAACAGAAAGTAAAATCAACTGCACTGCAACAGTTACCATATTTTCAAACCATTAAATGGCAACTATGATACTACAAGCACATATGATTACGTTTAAAATTAACATTAGTAACATTAAGTACTTTTTCAGGTTGGAAGACGAGTCTTTGTAGGCCGTGATATAATTTGTTCGCGGTAAGTACAACAAACATTTAAACTGAAACTAATCAGTTTTTGTGACAAAAATGGGTTTGAGATAAGGCCACGGGTGCCGAGTGGGAGTTTCTCCAGTTTCTTCCTCCATTTCTTCATATGGCATGACGTAGTACTGGTACGGCAATACGACAAAGACAAATCATATGCAAATCAGCAGAAACAGTTTATTTTCTCAGAATTTTGGAAAAAAAAAAATCTGACCTAAACTCAAAAGTAGCAAGTAACGAGACCATCAATAGAAATGTAGTGGAGTAAAAAGTACAATATTTGTCCTTCAAATGTAGTGGAGTGAAAGTAAAAGTATCCCCCAAAAATAATACTCAAGTAAAGTACAGATACTCAAAAACTGTACTTAAGTACAGTACTCAAGTAAATGTACTTTGTTACTGTCCACCACTGAAAGACATCCTCACATCGCCTGGACGTTCAGTTTTTGACTCCTACAACAAGATGTCACAATCTATTGGTAATTGACCTTGTTTACTTTTTGTACACAATGTGTACTGTAATGCAGTCCTACTTGTTGTCTAAAAAACTATACACATCACACTTTGACAGGAGTTTCATTTGCTCTTAAAATGTAAACTCAACATCACCAGATCCTGCAAGCATATGAATATGTTTGTATTTGGTTTACAGACGTTAGGCTTTAAAAGTTTATTTTACAAACTGAACTGGGAAGATTGGTTTCTGTCAGTATGTATGTTGTTTGTTATTGTGACCCTGTGTATGTAACCTGTTCTCAGGTCTCTCTTGATCTCAATGAGACATTCTGAATAAACTGAATAAACACCAATGACATTTTATCACCTTGTAACGTTGACATAGGGAATATTTTAGGAAGCTATTTACATATCCACCAGACACAGCAACACCAACATTATCATTAATTTGGGGGCCTGTCTGTGTCCACTTGATGAATGGAAGTCCAATATTCGCTCTCCTTTTTGCTGTGTTTTATTTGGGAAATATCTGACTCTTTAGCAGCTAAATGCTCCAATATACTCACCAGCTGGTCTTTAACTGTGTCTGGCTGCTGTTTGGTGTTGGGCAGATAGCATAAACAGCTGCCTGCTGCTGGAAACCAAGATGAGAGACAGATGCTAAATGATGAGAGCATTGAGTAATAGTAACAGTAAATTTGCAGCGACACATTATTAACAT
Source organism: Scomber japonicus (assembly GCF_027409825.1). Classification (NCBI taxonomy): domain Eukaryota; kingdom Metazoa; phylum Chordata; class Actinopteri; order Scombriformes; family Scombridae; genus Scomber; species Scomber japonicus. The sequence goes on from NC_070581.1 coordinate 2,272,373, forward strand.
TTCACATAGTGATTTGATTAGTGCAGCCTTAATGTTTGGAGTGCTGTATATTTTTGTCTCCTGAAGACGAACAGTTTGCTCCACAAGACCAGCGTGGATATACTGTGGTGTCTGCTGCTTTTTAGAGGCAGCACTAATGAGAAGTCATGCTATTTTTATTGATTTATTTTTGTATTATCACTGTACTCTTTGTAATACATTCGGTGTCCTTTTGCTTGTCTTGTGTCAAGTGGGTTCAATTTAAATAAGTATAACATACAGTTTGGATACACTTTCTCATTCAAGAGAATGGGAAGTCATGTCCAAACCTTTGACTGTGGCTGTACTGTATATATGGATATAAAAAAACAGGGGAGAAATGAAGACATCCATCAGAAATCTGTGTGACTTCAGTAGGTGTCCATGTTGCATTCAGAGATCTCTTTCACCTCCAGTCAATTAATTCATTACAGAGGAAACTCAAGACAAAAGACACTAAGACAAGTATCCCCATCCATGCACTTCTACCTCAGCGGTATTGGCCTTCATGTTGCCGTGGTAACACGAGGCACTGAGATGTGGTTGTGAGCGTCTGAGTCAGAAGCTTCACTGAGTGTCCCTGAAACTTGTAAGATATTAGTTTTTATCCAGGAGCAGAACAGGCAAAAATAATACTGCGAGAGCTTGTCTCCAACACAAAACCTCTGCAGGCAAACAGAAGAGCAGAGACACTCCAAGGTCAGATGCCCCCCCCCCCCCCCCCAACACACACCCACCCCACAAACACACACACACACACACACACACACACATAGATGTACCACCAGTGTGAATGGAGCATGAATATCCACCTCCACTTGATCACGATGTCTCTTTGTAAACACACACACACACACACGCACACACACACACACACACACACCTCTTCCTGTGCATTATCACTGTGAGTGTTTCAGTCTGATAGTGCTGTATTAAGGATTTCATGTTTGAAACCAAGATAAATATATTGAACATAATTATTTAAAATGTTTAACATTTGATAGGTATCCACTGTACTTTCCAGAACTTTATGATCAGCTTACCTCTTTGGTTTCTAGTTATTGTATTCCTTTTTTGAACAGTAGATATTGCAAGACAGTAACAGACAAGACAAAAAATGAGACAAATGTGTTCATGCATGCAGGCCTCTATGTACCAGGGCACAACTACACAGATTTCTTTGGGGCTTTTATGTCAGTGTATTGACTTACCAACAGGTGAAAAAGAAGTATAGCAGGTACATTTTAAAGCATGTTATTCTAGCTCAGCCACCAGAGGTCAGGAGTGCCTGGTTTTCAAATGTTCATAGTCTGTTACAATATATTACAAGCTCATTACAGTAAGCAGTCTGAGCTCACTGGCAATGGTCAAAAATAAGTTTATTATATCTATTGCATCCTTGTAAGATAGATACATCATTTATTTTCATCTACTCTAATTGTATCTAATGTTACTGTTAAACTTTATTTCATATTGTACTACATATTCTGTTTTTTAATCATTTGCAACAATTTGTATTTCCTTTATTAAGTTGTAATGAGGTACATTATGTATCGTACAATTGGAAAGGTAAATACATAGTTTTTGGAATTAAGTGACTTTAAAATACTCTTGGATTTATGAGAGCTCTACCCTTTGACTCATATTTTGGACTAAATGGATGAATGTGTAAATGTAATGGAAGATTGTAAACAATCTCTTTGCATTTATCAGGTGGAAATTTGTTAGGTGATTTTGTTTGTAATCCTGGCGACTTCCTAATATTTTATTCCTATTTTTACATTATGGAAAATATGATAGTATGACTGGTATGCTTACCTGTCAATGGCATGCTGATGTACTGCAATATGTGCATTGTCTCATTTGTGGTTGCCAGCTGTGTTACTGACAGTGTTTTTTTTGTTGCCCTCAGCTCTGTTCATTTTTCTATATTTTTCATTACTGCAGATAATTATCCACTGTACATTTAACCTTATGCTAGTTCTGCTCAAGCACTCTTAGTTCTCTCCTTCTATTAGCGACTTTTCTTTGCTAATTCCACTGTCACTCCCTGATGTGAGTTGTGCATACACAATAGGATCTACCTATCTTGGACAGTTATGTATGGCAACACCACTTAGAAAAACCACAACTCAACTGACTCAATCGTGATTTTCAAGACAACACAAAATAAAAACTTTTGACTATTTTCTAAAGTCACCTTGAAACCAGCAATTAACAACAAAGACATATTTTGGCTTGAACTAATTCTAAAAACACAAGTAATGTAATTTTGATTATTACTGAAATTAATATAGCCAAGTTTTGGAATCCACGTTCGTACTCACATTCTTTGGTTTCATACACTGCTCTGAGTTAACCCCTTCTTCCTCAGACTATGATTCTTCACAGCACGCTACAATGTCCAACATCTCTGTCACCTGACCAACCAATCTGGCTGATCTCAACAAATCTTCTTACGTACTTGAGTCCATACTCAGTGAATTTCTTTATTAGGAGTAACCTCTTGAGATGGAGTATTTCATTTCCAATGAGGTCTTATATGACAGTTATACAGAATAAATATACTTTAACAAAACAATCAATCAATCATTCTTTATTTATTTAGCGCCAAATCACAACAAAAGTCATTTCAAGGCACTTGAGCAGGTCTAAACTGTGCTATTCAGGTTTAGTTTTAAAGAGACCCAACATTCCCACATGAACAAGCACTTGGCGACAGTGGCAAGAAAAAACTCCCTTTTAACAGGAAGAAACCTCAGGCAGAACCAGGTTTTGAAGTGGGCAGCCATCTTTGATAGGAGAGAGGAGCACATTGAAAATCAACAATGTAGCTAATAGGTCCAGGACTGGAATCTGTCATCCGGACGTCTACACACCCAGATTACCTGTGAGACGAGAAAGCACAGACAACTCCGGGGAATGCATTAATAGTACATGAATGTTAATGGATATAGATGGATGGATAGAGAGAGAGAGAGAGAGGAAGGAGGAGAGAGGAGCTCAATACATCATGGGAGTGGGAGTCCGCTGGCAGCAGTCTAAGCCTATAGCAGCATAAACTAGGAGCTGGTCCAGGACTAGTCTGGCCGGCCCTAACTATAAGCTTTATCAAAAAGGAAGGTTTTAAGCCTACTCTTAAATGTAGGGAGGGTGTCTGCCCCCCGGACCAAATCTGGAAGATGGTTCCACAGGAGAGGAGTCTGATAGCTGAAGGCTCTGCCTCCCATTATACTTTTAGAGATACTAGGAACCACAAGTAAGCCTGCATGCTGGGAGCGAAGAGTTCTGGTAGGTACATAAGGTACTATGAGCTCTTTAAGATACGATGGAGCCTGACCATTAAGAGCTTTGAAGGTGAGGAGAAGGATTTTAAATTCTATTCTAGATGTTACAGGAAGTCAATGCAGTGAAGCTAAAATGGGAGTAATATGATCTCTCTTTCTAGTTTTTGTCAGAACTCACGCAGCTACATTCTGGACCAGCAGTCCTTGAAATTTGTATTTGTGGGAATTAAAGGACAGATCCTGATTAAATATAACTCCTAGGTTCCTTACAGTGGTGCTGGAGGCCAAAGTAATACCATCCAGAGTAGTTATATCATTAGATAATGTGTTTCTAAGGTGTTTGGGGCCAAATACAATAACTTCAGTTTTTACTGAGTTTAGTATCAGGAAGTTGCAGGTCATCCAGGCCTTTATGTCCTTAATGCATGTTTGTAGTTTTTTCCCCCGCCATCATTATTATTAATATTTATCAGTAGACAGACAGGAAACATGGGAGAGAGAGAGAGAGAGAGAGAGAGAGAGGTGTGACATGCAGCAAAGGACCTCCGGCCAGGATTCGAACCGGGGGCGGCTGTGTATGTGCCATGCACTCTAACCACCCGACCACTTGCGTGCTGTGGGTAGTTTAGTTAACTGGTTGCTTTCATCTGGCTTTATTGATAGATATAATTGAGTATCATCTGCATAACTATTAGAGGTAAAGGATACCATAAAGTCTGTTACATAACAGGGGTAATTGAAATGTGTACATTTAAAAATAAACTGTCTTCTAACTATGGGAGAGGGCCAATAATGAGTTGTGAAAGGACAACCAAGAACAAATCAATCCATCCATCTATTATAAACTGTATTGAGAGGAAGAGGATTGGTTTTGGATGCAGCCTGCTAAACAACGTCAATCCAAGTTGTACTCCGGCCATTCTTTATGCATCAGAGCAAGGATGTCCAGATCACACCATTAAAATCCTTGGCTGCTGGTCCTCAGCTACGTACCTCTCCTATACTGTATCCCCCACAATAGGAATGACATCAGAAATGCCCACATACACATTTCCTTGGAAGATATTTTGGGGGACTCCATCCAGGACAACTTGAAGAGACGGCTCCCACACTTTGAGTCTCATTGATTCCCTCCCTTTCCCACCATCAGCTTGATACATCGTCCTGCATCTTCCTCCATCTAAACTCCACCTCAATTCTCAACCTGTCCCTTCATCCCTCCACCCCTAACCCTTCAACCCTCATCCCTCTATCCCTTCATCCTTCATCCCTAACACTTTTTGCAATAGACCATCAAACTGATATCTAAATTGGCATGGTCTATCTCAGTGAAATGGTAAATGGACTGCACTTGTATAGCACTTTTCTAGTCTCATCAGGGTGAGCTAACATTCACACACTATTATTGTTGTTTGCTACTAGTTGTGGTTGTGTTTATCACATTATTTGTGCTTGTCCAACTGTTTAGACTTGCTTTACGTTAGCTTGCCATCTTGTGTAAGACCATGGGTTGCATTTTATTTGACCGTGGCTGGTGAATAAGGACATGTGCATGCCACGTGCAAACATTGTGGGAATAAAAGCAAATGCCACTCTCTACTCATGGTCACTGAGATCTTTTGTTCTGTGGTGCCTCTTTTCCTCATCTGCATGTACATAACAGTTTTGATTTTTAATATAGCTACATTACAGACTGAAAAACATAACTTATTGCATCTCTGGCACTACTGGTTGTTTTTTGTGAGAAAAAAAGTGCTATTGAAGTTTTGAGTTGAGATTATTTTGTCACAGTACAGTCATGTTGAAGCTGAGTTGCTGTTGTCAGCAAGAACGCTGCTACAGATAGAGGCAGAAAAATGGAAAGCAGAGAGAGAATGGGCAGGATTTTCTCTGTATTTAAGAAATTAGTTGAAAAATAAAAAATATTGACTAGTTTGCGGGACGGGTCGGAAGTTGGGAGGTAGCGACAAGTTCTTCTGAATGTTTTAAACACCAACCCTTAAACATATATATTCATGCCATACATTGTTAGAAAGTTTAGATTGCCCTGATTCATTCGAGGCCGAATTATATGGTTGCTCACAGCTGCAATAGTATTAGCAATTGTCTCGGTTAGACACTCAGCTAAGTGAGAACAGCTATAATGCCTACATACCTTCGAAGTCTTCCCTTTATCCACACCGATCATCTTATGACACAGGATTTTTTGTACAGCTCGCCAAGTACCCATTCTTGTGAAATATGAAATCTGTTTCCATAAAACCGAAATACTTTCCTCAATATGGAATATTGGATTAGTCCAACACGTAACGTAATGTAACCTATTTTTTTGTACTGAGTATTGCTGAGCAGACAGCTTAGAGTCAAGTTATGTTTCTTCCGGGTTAGTATTTACAGTGTATATGTGGGGGTTTTATTTTGGAGGGTGGAGCAGAAGTGTGTTTGTTTTGGTGATGTGCTGGAATTGACAAAAAGAGTAATAAAGGAGCACACGTCCTGTTTAGCAGCGGAGCCTCTGTGTTTTTATGTTATAATTTGTCTGAGTATATAGGCGTCCATACGCTTGGTTACAGTAATAACACACGGAACAAACCATATACGGCCTGTTTAGGTCATTTTCTGACCTGCACGTCCATCTCAGAGTACAAGTGACTAGATGTTTACGACCGTGAGCCTCTCCTGCTTCTGACGACACCACACACAAGCCAATCAGTGTTTAGGATTAGGCAGTACATGCCTCCAAAGCCAATGAGGACATGTGATCGACGACAACGACAACATGGCTTTGATTGACAGCTGTTCACGCCAATGGAAATATTCGGTGAAATGAAGTTGATAACCTTTTAGCCAATAGTCTGAGGTTTCCAACAGTGTATGACGTATGACACTCACATCAGTTTGGCTGTCCATAAGCGTAACCGGTGTGCTCCACTGTCTGTGTGCGCACCCGGTGCGAAGAGTTGAATCATGTCATTACGCATTCGGCATTTTGTTACACGGTTGGTTCTTCTTCGACTTGACATCTTTATAGTTAAATAAATGGATAGATAAATCGATATATAGCTAAATAAATACATAGCTACTAGGGCTGTCAATGTTAACGCGTTAATCGCGATTAGATTAATGCAATCCATAGCGCGTTATTTTTTTTAATGGCATTTTAATTTTGCAAGCCTTTTTGTCCCTTCTACCCGTAGGCAGCTCCTCTAGCTGTAGCGCTATGCTTTGAAGTGGCCTCCTGCAGTAAACCTACCGCGCTGATGGAAAGTAAGAGAGCTACTGGACTTTTGAACGGCTTGTTTAACTTTAAAAAACTTCGAGACGGTTCAGTTGACAAGTCAAAAGTAAAATGCAACCTGTGTCAAACGGACTTTAACTACCACCGGAGTACGTCGAGTTTGAGTTAGCACCTCCACACTAAACACCCAGGTGCAGTCAAGCGAGCCTCAGCTCCACCAAAGGACCATTTTGGAGTGTGGGAGTCGCAGCAGAGCCGTGATTGATTTCCAGTTAAGACACTCTGGTAAGAAATGCTTTACATTATGGGCTTAAAACTGCCTTGAAATGTAAAATAACAGGATTTTAAACATGCAATTCAAAACGTGATTAATCGCGATTAACTGTGGAAATTCTGCGATTAATCGCGATTTAAAAAATTAAGCGTTTGACAGCCCTAATAGCTACATATGGCAAAGAAATACACTGCTGCAGAGGCAGCTGAGTTGTTTATGAACTGGAGTGATGAGGAGGCATTTTTTGGTCTTTTGACTCCAAATTTGGACTGCATGAAGCCAAGACCTGTGGCTGTGGCCTCATTGTGTCTATATCCCGCTGAGAGGTCCCTGAATGTCTGTACACGTCATTGTATAGGCAAACCTATGGGCAAGTAAACAACCCCATTATTGTAACCTCTGCCACTCTCACAGAATCACACAGACATGTTTACAAGAATCCTGAGAGTGTTACCTTTCCAATGATACAAGACACATCTCTGACTCTGAAACTATGTGGGATCTGTGCTGCTCACAACTTGGGAATGTCGTTAATGTCGTCGGCTAAAAACATGAAAAATAGGGGCGTGTATTAAGAGGTTAAAATGAAGTAATTGTTAAATACATTGTTTCATTTACAGTGATTTATACAACTGGATACAACTTATGTCAAGTACATAATAAGTGGTATATCAGTGTGTCTCCAGTTACTTGAAAAGTCTTTGAAAATATGTTTATGTATATTTTGGCTCATCTGAGCAGGGAGTCCCTGGGGATGATGCTGGACGTGGATGGGCTACCACACTAATAACATTAACATTTCTGGTTCCATTTCTACTAGCTGTGCTCCAGTGTCAACTGCAGCTGTCAAGGCTGCTAGGAAACAGGATGTGACGCGAGGGCCAGGACAGTTGGTGATGCAGCTCTCATTTAACAGCACTTGGTTGTGGCCTTCATGGTCTACGAAGTACAGGCCTTTGTAAATGACGTCCTTCAGTGGATTCAGCCTTTCAATTGAGACACAGCTTCTGCTTCACATACAAAAGCACTTATATACTGACATGCACGTGGTCACACACACACACACATACACACACACACACACAAACTTCCTTATCAACTTCTCATTGTACGACTGCAAATTGAACATTTTCAGTTGGTTTGTGAGTTTTACTGTAATCTTTCTTCTTTTCTTTTTTTGCTTTATTTTGCACATATTTCATTCCGTGTTCACCAAACTTGACAAATACTATATTTGGATGACTCTGAACAGAACATATTGATTTCTTTTTGGATGCCTCCTACCTTTGCTCATCACTGGTAACCAACGTTTTGCAAGCGTGCACTCATACACATAAAATGCTGTATCGCTTAAATGCCTCATTAAATTGCAACCAAATTTGGCAATGCAGAGGAGATAGGGATGCTGACTATTAGCAACAGCTCTAATAGTAAACTGGAGATGTGGGCTGTGGGACTGGAGGGAAATGGGAGAAAATTCAAACAGTAAAATTGGTAAGCTGAATGGCGCGGAGGGTAACACAGTACACAGGTGTCTCCGTGGCAAAATAGGTCACTGGTTGTGTTGGTAACCAAAAGGTATCGAGGTACAATGGATTTCCAATGTCTGACATAACTCCCTTTTCAAAGCTTTTCGTAATGTATGCAATTGGGGATTAATTACACACACCAATTCAATATAATCCAAACATGTCTCTGTGGCGCACTAGGTTAGTGCACTTTGTTGGTTTGAGACCACAGATTTCCAATATCTGACATAATGCCCTTTTCAAAGTTTTTAGTAATGCTCGCAATTGGGGACTGGGTAATGTACGTAATTGGGGATTAACAATACATCCTTGACAGAAAACAAATACAGGGTAAACCTTCACATATAATATTCAGTCAAACTAGGTACAATGTAACATGCATGCATTATAATGGTTTTGCTTGTGTTTTGTAGATTTTGTATTTGTTATTATGTGCTGGGTTTGATCCATGGATCAGGATGGTTTGTCATATCCATGGTGATAAATTAGAGAGAGTCAGGATGCCCATTACTAGAAACCACAACTTTTCTAGCTCTCTGCTTCACCTGTCCCATAACACCAGGAAGCACCTCCTATACTGCATGGGCATAGATAACAGTCTTTGAAAACTATGATAAACATTTTTCCAAACATGATGCTCACAGTGTGATACCAGTGTAAATTATCTTGAAAAAAAACCCTATCAAAAACCAAGCCTTCTGTCAATAGTTGTGGGCTATTTGGATAGGAATTATTTTTTTCTCAAGGGTGCACTACCTTCTCAGCTGGTATAATCTCCACAAATATCATATATTTAGAATAAAGATGCTCTAATAACATTAAACATTATTTTCTGTACTTTGTTTGGTCAGAGAGTATTTAATTTAAAAATATATATGTATGTATGTTTCATGCATTAAGCCATTATTCCAGCACATTTACATTGGGTAGGCAGTTTGTCCTTGTTGATAAAATCACCAAGTGGTAGTGGAGCATCTTTCGCAGTCGTCTAAGACTCATTTTCCACAAAAACACCAACAACTAATTTTGTCCTGCCAATTTCCAAAGATTGTTTTAATCATGTAATAATCCTTCATGCAGTTGTCAGGACTGCAGCAGCACTTTTCAAGGTGCTGATCTTGCTGCTAGGAGCTGTCCAGAGCCCTCCACCCCCCACAGTGGAGGCTCATCCATAATTTCATCTGTCATTACATTGATTCATTACTTCTAATAAATGTGATTACCATAATGATATGTATTTTTAAAATATGGTGATGTACACAATAATAATCTTTCACTTTCTAATCCTTTTATTTTTAATCTTGTGCATGTGTGGGTGCTGCTGCGCTGATAATACAGCCTTAAAATAATTGAAATACTGCACCGACTGCAGACCAGGTTTTTGTTGGTCTATCACACATCACTTTTCAGGGATACTTTAAAATGTATTCTAATACAAAAATGTAGTTGATGATGTCAAGGGCAAAATCTTAAATCAGATGTTAGGCTATTTAAAATCCTTTCAGCTAGCCTACTTAAAAAACTAACAGCTCTGAAGGAGCTCAGGATTCATCCATAAGTTCTGCTCTATTATAAAAAATCCCACCATATGAACCTGAATCAGAGTGTAACAGCTGACCTGTGCAGACGTGCAGCTGATGACAGTGGACGACAGACAGAGCATCAGTACTGATGTTTCTGTGAAATCCTGGATATATTCGGTGACACCTGAACAACATTATTGTAAGATTCAGACATTAATCTAACACAGTTGCTTTGTGATTGAGCTCTGTGTGTGTGTATGTATGTGTGTGTGTGTGCATCTCTGCTAAATAAAGATGAGCAATGTTTGTTCTCTTTGTAGTTTTCATGATGGACCAATCTGTGTGCTGAAATGTGGAGAAAAACCTGAAACACTGGAAACTGCTCTGCTTCCAGACACAAACCAGACATATGATTAGAGCTCATGTTTCTGTGGATAGAACGTTACAACAGAGCACATTGTGAGTAAAATGCTGTGCAATCCATTGTGCTATAACACTCTCAGGGAAAGTGTCTGATGAAACAGAGCTTGACCTGCTGGCTGTGTGAAGTCTGACTGTTATCTGACTTATTCACTATTGAACATGTTCGGTGACCAGTAACACACTGTCAGCTCTGTGCATGTTACACAGGTTTTCTTTATTGTAAAAGTGATTTAAAATTAAAGTAATTCCCATTTTTACTAAATGTACTTGTAATCTGATTGTCTTTTTTTCTGTAACTGTAATGGAATACAGTTACCTTTTTTTGTATCCTAATTATATATTGCCATTACATGTATTCTGTTAGTCCCCAAGCCTGAGACCAGCACACCTTGGGTGCTCAAATGGGTGCAAGTGGATTTGCTATTTAAACAACGTGGATGCTGGACAGGAAAATGGCAACTGCATTGGTCTTAAAGTAGCAGAGACACGTGTAACGTTTGTCACCAATATGCATGTGGTGTAAAATAGAGCCCTTAGTGATCAAACTGAAGGTAAATATGAAGTTGAAGACACACTTAGGAACCTGCACAGATGGCAGACTCACTTAAGCTGATCTCCAAAAACTTTAAGAAAAAGGCCTGGAGACATATTTATATATAATCACGTCTGCAGTGTTGGTAAAGTTCACGTTCTACATGAACTAGTTCAGTTCATAGTTCACACATTTTAAAATGAACTAGTTCAGTTCATAGTTCATAATTCCAAATTATGAACTAAGTTCACAGCTCCAAAAAATGAACTAGTTCAGTTCTTTTTTTCAATACGTTGCGAACTATACTCTTTTAAAATTGTTGCCACAGCCAGCAATTATTTCATTAGTTTAACACTGAAACTATGTGTCAGATTTCATCCAGTTTTGAATCCTTATCCAACCAGGATTTACATTAGCATCGAAGGGCCTTCCCCCATTGTTGTTTAAACTCCACTCAGTCCACACTTGTAGCAGTTGCAGCTTTCACCCCAACATTATATTCTCAAAAACATGAGGAAAAACTAGCTTGAATGTCATATATATGCTAGTTTATATAAGCTAGTTTTATATATATGTGTATATATATATAACACACACACACACATAAACACATACTTAGGAGTTTATATTCAATGATAAGTAGACCATGAAAAAAAACAACACACTGACACTTCAATATATATATATATATATATGTATATATATACACACTCACACAAACACATACTTAGGAGTTTATATTATATATATTTACAAATATTATGGAAGACAACACAGTAAGCAGGCTATTAATTAATGACATCAATAACCATTTACCCGATTTTTGTTATCTGTGACTGTGATTGTGGGAAAGTATGACTATTGTGGAATCCATGAGCGCATTTAAACATGAGTCATTAACACAAAACTGGACGCTAAACATGGAATGAGAATATCATTTTTGTCATTGTGTGTACGTTGTCATTTGTAGTAAATTAAACATGAGCATTTAGTCCTTTTTGACATTTACTCGTGAATAAGAGATCTGTGGGTAATATATGTCCGTTTGGTAGTAGTTTATAGCGTCCTCTCCACATGCGCGTTCCCGCGACGAGGGGGTGCTTTTCACGGCAGGGGTGCTTAATACGGCACAACAGGCAGTGCGACACTGGCTGCCGTTGCCTTTGGTTGCCAGATCCACTCAAGTTGAGCTCTACTCAACTGTGGCGCTCTCGCACTTGTTAGAATCTGGCACAGACAAAGAAGCACACGCAACGGTTGGGCACCAACCACTGCACCAACTTGATGTGGAAATGAGCGGTATTAGTCTAGAAAACTGGCGAAAACTGGGTAATGCGGTTGCCCACATTACCCATTGCAAAAACCGCCACTGGGCTACAGCAACAAGGAATTTAAAGACAAATTTTCAACGTTTCCGAGATTGACCATTTTACTAATTGAGGAAGTCATAAAACAGGAATTGGCTGCACAAACAAAGACTGAGAAATTGGAAATCCAGCTCACTGAGATGGAATCAGATGAACACAGACTGCCATTGAGCCGAAGTTCAGTCAGGAATTCTTTTGCATGCTCACGTCTCATCTGTAATTTCCATCCTTCCTGCATGCTCACTCATTATGTCATTGCTATCATTGCCAGGTATCAACTGACATCAGCCAATAGCACAGTGACAAAGCTTAATTGTCAAGTCATCATGTTGCAGCTGTCTTTTTTATTTTACTTATTTTTGATTTTTTGATTTTTTTCAGGCAAGGACACCTTTATTTGACAGTTGACAGACAGGAAATACTGGGAGAGAGAGGGGGGTCTGACATGCAGCAAAGGTCCTCCGGCCGGAATTCGAACCAGGGTCTGCTGTGTACGTGGCATGTGCTCTAACCACTCAACCTGTGCTCCCTGCAGCTGTCTTTTTAAAGTCTTTGCAGAGGTTTTCAGCCACCACCACCAGTGTCTGGACTCCATCTGGGGATTTATCTTGGTGCCACTCAGGATTCAAAATCTCCCTGTTGAGTCTAAGAACCAAAGACTCTTGACAAGACTTTATCACCAATATCATCTTTATAACAAACAATTCCTTTTGCTTCATTCACTTGTCTCTCCTGATTTAAATGTAAGTATGTAGTGCTCCGTGAAGAGAAGAGTCCATGGTGCTGTTTTCACAGTTAGATTCCTGCTGATTGCAGCACAGTGGCCTAAGCCTCTGTAAATTCCCCTTTTGATTAGAGCTACAAATAAAGCTTGACTGGCCTCTGAGCCGTGACAATAGACAGTCTGCTCTATAAAAGTCCAGCCAGAATGGTATGCAGGGCAATGAATGCCACATGGCATACAAAAGCAGAACGTTTTTTGAATCTGTCAGTGTTGGGTTTTAGCCCGCAAAGGAATTTCAGGATGGCAAATGACTCTTTTGGGGCACTTTGATGCAAGAAATAGTATCACCACTAGGAGTGAATACGGAAAGCATACACAGTCATCTGACAACAGAGATGACTTATTCTGACTTCAGTCCCCCCCAGATTGACTGTATTGTCGATAAGGCTGCAGACTCTAACCTACCCTTTCTCTCTAAGATCCTTGAGAAAGCAGTTGCCTATCAGCTGTGCAACTTTCTACATAGTAATAGCTTATTAGAGGATTTTCAGTGTGGATTTAGAGCCCATCATTGAACAGAGACAGCATTAGTAAAAGTTACAAATGACCTTTTAACTTCATCAGACAATGAACTTCTCTCTGTCCTCATTCTGTTAGATCTCAGTGCTGCCTTTGACACTACTGATCATCAAATCCTGTTACAGAGACTTGGACACGGTGTTCCTCAAGGCTCAGTGCTTGGACAAATACTATTCTCCTTTTATATGCTTCCTTCAGGATTATTATTTATTATTCGGAAACACTCAATACATTTCATTGTTATGCAGATGATACTCAATTATATCTATCAATACAACCAGATGAAATTAACCAATTAACTAAACTACAAACATGTATTAAGGATATAAAGGCCTGGATGACCTGCAACTTCCTGTTATTAAACTTAGAAAAAACTGAAGTTATTGTGCTTGGCCCTAAACACCTTAGACACACATTATCTAATGATATAACTACGCTGGATGGCATTACTTTGGCCTCCAGGACCACTGTAAGGAACCTAGGAGTTATATTTGTTCAGGATTTGTCCTTTAATTCCCACATAAAACACATTTCAAGGACTGCCTTTCTTCATCTGCATAATATTGCAAAAATCAGACACATCCTGTCTCAAAATTATGCTGAAAAACTAGTCCATGCATGTGTTACTTCTAGGCTGGACTATTGTAATTCATTATTATCAAGCTGTCCTAACAAGTCTCTAAAGACTGTAGACGTCCGGATGACAGATTCCAGTCCTGGACCTACTACTGTAACTTCATTGTTGATTTTCATTGTGCTTCTCTCTCCTATCCTTCCTTTCTCTCCTCTCAACCCCAACCGGTCAAGGCAAATATTCTCCCACTTAGAGGCTGGTTCTGTCTGGGGTTTCTTCACATTAAAATGGAGTTTTTTCTCACCACTGTCGCCACAAGTGCTTGCTCATATGGGAATGTTGGGTCTCTTTAAAATTAAACCTGAAGAGTTCGGTTTAGACCTGCTCTATATGTAAAGTGCCTTGAGATGACTTTGTTGTGATTTGGGGCTATACAAATGAAGATTGATTGAGATTGATTGAAACTGTTGCTGATTGATACACATTTAATTGTTGGGATACAGCACTGTCCTATTTTCCAGCATCAACTCTCCTGAAAAGCAGTTTATCACATTCACTCCCCAGATCAGTCCATTTCAGCGACTGTGCCTTGAATTACTTGTATCAGTACAGTATGAGGTGGACAGTGTGTGTTGCACTACATTCTCATGGGCTGGGGTGTGCAACAGATGAAAACTGAATATGAATGTTAGAAAATGGTTCCATGCCACATCAGAATTGGTAAATGATCAACTGAAGGAGTTCCTAAGCACTAATAATATCCTTAGCAGCATGGCTTCAGGAAACAACCTAGTACTATCACAGCATCTTTAAAGTTTGTTAATGATATAATTGATATAATTAACAAGTTTCACTTAGATCACAAAAACAAAAACTGTGCAGCTCTTTTTACAGATCTTCTATACATCCTGTAGCAACAGCTGCCCAATATTGGTTTGTTTGAGCAAGCTGTTGGCTGGTTTGAAAATGACCTCCCTTAAAGAACACTGTTGATAGTGTCATCTGCTGCTGTGGCACCCTTTCTGAATCACTTGAGTATTTGCAGTCTATTTAGGTGTTGTAGAGTCTTGTTTATCTGATCTGAAACCTGTGTTGAATGCTACAAGAACTAAATTGACGTTTTTACTTTAGCTTCTCTTCCAAACATTGTAACCTTACAGAGGTTAAATTAATTAAATTAAATTAGCGTCACAGAATTTTAAACTTCACATATAAAACTTAATGTAATGAAAGTAATGAAACTGAAGCTCAAGCTAGGTTTTTAATTTAGAAACAAATCCTGCTTTTCCTATGCTGCCAAGAAAAGATTGGTTGAAGCTATGTTCCTTCCCTTATTTGACTATCTGCTGTACATGCATGCCCCTGTCCAGTGCTTGCATTGGTTGGATGCTATGAATCACAGCACTCTAAGGTTTGCAATAGGCTGCAAAGCTCTCTCTCAAAATTGCACCTTATATGCCAGAGTTCAGTGACCTTTGTTGGCCTTGTGCAGACTAACTCACTGGTACATATTTATTTATAAGTCAATCCTTTATCTGCTCCTCTCTTACCTTTTATCTAACTGAAAACTAGTCATTTTTGTTTGCGTTCAAATGGTGCCATCTTCCTGTCCATCCCTAAGGTTCACACACTGAACTTTACTACATGACACCCTCCCCTGACTCCTAACCCTAAACATTTCACTTCTCATGCCTAACCCAACCAAGTGGGTGTGTCATGTAGATACTGCAAGTCAGCAGATAGACATACCTGAACAAATCTGGTGCTTGGCTTGTGACAGGCTGATGCAGTAACGTTTGACCTTCTAGTGAAAGTGAAGTAGGCAGTAATGAAATCTGAACACAAGTGGTCAGCTTGGAGACATGGCGTGAACGGCAATGCATCTTGGCTGTTTACTTGTGTTCTGATCACAAAAACACATTTTAAAACAAAGTGTATACAGCCTCATTCAGATACAAATGTCTTACTTTCTTCTACCTTATTTATAATGAAAGAGTGTTGATATACTTATGATTGTATAACATGCGGGTTATTGACACATCATTTCGAACACAATTTAATTTATAATGAAGAGTAAATTATACTTATACATAATAAAATATACAGCAAAATAAAGTTTGTGCACAACATACGATACAATCCAAATATTTCCTGAGCAAAAGACATAAACACAGCTAAGGGTGCTATCGTGCCCACCTCGTTTGGTAAGGAGTTTTGAACTTTCCAATTTGATCTGAACCAAAATGACACCATGACCAGATCACACAGCCAAACCTTGGTCCTATGAAAAAAGGCCTCAGTCCAGATCAAACTGAACCATGCTTCGGTTTGTTTCTGTTGTGAAAACAATTTTTGGATGGATGGGACTTTTGCACAAATTACAGGAAGTTTCAGCATCTATTGTCACAACTGAAAAAAGCAAAAATAGAGCTGCTGTAGCACGTGGGCAGAGGAGGAGACCTAGTTTTTAATTGAAATATGGTCCAACAACATTATAAAAAGTCAACAGGAAAAATCTCGGTTGAGAGAAGATGAGAATATAAGAGGATGGGAGAGCAATACCACCTGAAGATAAGAAAGTGTAGTAAGCTATAGTATAATAATATAATATAGTGACAATAAGAGGAATCTGTGAATCTCCATTAATTCAAACACTGATAGAAGTCTACCTGCTGAATTGTCAACATACATCTGCCTACAAATCAATCAATGTCAAATATAGGGCAGCATGTACATGATGACAGGACATATTTCAAGATCTTTAGTGCAAATGCCTAATCGCGAATTGAGACTAAAACTTATCAGATCAAATGTAACATAAAACAGACTATCAGGTGTGAGACAGTCCTAAACGTTTCTGAATTATTAGTGGAACCAGAACATATGACATTTAGGCTAATTTAACACTAAAACATATTATCCTAAGTGATGAATTGTAGAACTAAAGCCATGAATTAATTATATAGCATTATAACTGCTCTTTTGTGTGTTTTATTAAGGATACATTTTCATAACAGTCGTATAACCCAAAAGTCCCTTGAATTCAATAACAATTCTTTGTCAATTTTTTGCCTGTGCTTCTGTTTTTATGCTGTCTCACCTCTCTCTCTCTCTGTGTGTGTGTGTGTGTGTGTTGACAGTGGGAGGCTCTACTCTGCCCATGCCTCCATACACGTGCTCCCTCCTGTCTCGTACCATGGAACAGCATAGCATGGATGGGTGAAACTACATAAAGTGACTCTGTGTTATCTTGGTAAAACATTTCAAATCTGAATCTAAAGTGATTTGTACTCTTATCACCACCATGTCCCATTTCAAAACAAAAACAAATGTAGCGTGCTCGCTCTATTCTTAAACACATACCGTCAGCGAACTGTTTTCTCTCTCCGCCAATCAGCGTGAGGCGGACTAAACCCCGCCCTCTGTTCTCTGCTTGTACCAGGAGCTGGAACATTTTGTTACAAGGCCAAATTAGTTGTTCTAGTTGGACGCTGTGCGGCTCTGCGTTTGCTTTCTCATTATTAACAACGAAAACGCTATTTACTGTTGACAGACTGGCGTTGAACCTCTCCCAACAACCAGGTAGACGTAAGGACGTCACACGTTATTAGTTTAGAGTTAAAGTAATGACAGTTAAACACGTCCTCCCTTCATGCTTACTTTCAACAAAAAAGAAGTTATGGATATTTGCGACGGGAAGAAAAGGAGAAAGGTAAGCGGCGGTGTGCGGGGCTGCAGGCGGAGCGTGGCCGGGAAGATGAAGCGGGAGGCGGGTAAAATCCTCCGCTCTCTCACGGTGGAGGACAACAATCATACGGAGCCCATGGAGGAGGAGGAGGAGGAGGAGGAGGAGGAGGAGGATGACTGCTTCTCTATCAGCTTCCTCCGGAGCGACCGGCTGGAGCCCGCCATGGTGATGTCTCCGCGGTACAGTCTGCTGCGGGAGGTGGGCCGGGGTAGCTACGGGGTGGTGTATGAGGCTATAGCCCGGAAAACAGGGGCTCGGTTGGCGGTGAAGAGGCTACAATGCGACGCTCCGGAAAATGTAGAGCTAGCTCTGGCCGAGTTCTGGGCCTTGACAAGTCTGGAGAATCGACACCAGAATGTGGTCCAGCTGGAGGAGTGTGTCCTGCAGAGGAACGGCTTAGCCCAGAAGATGAGCCATGGGAACAAGAGATCCAAACAATACCTGGGTCTGGTGGAGATGTCACTCAAAGGTAAACACACTACTGTCATGTTGATTCCTCACTAGCGAGCAGCATAATAACAACAAGTTCTTACTTCAAAAGACAAGTCATTAAAATGAGTGTTAACAAGTCGACGAGGTGATAAGGATTTTACTATCTTCAATTCCGAGTTTTGGAAACTAGTGTTAAAGACTCAGCTGGCTCATGTTGTAATAAATGTAAACACTACATTTCTTCGCATTGTATGTAAACATGCACTTATGTCCATATAGTTAAGAACAGTGTTATTTATAAAAGCAAAGCCACAATTACTTAAAAGATCTTTGCTCCTTCCATTATTTATGTCAGGTCATATAAAGATTAGAAACGCATGTATAGTTTTATGTGTTGCATGTATAGTTGAACATTGATTAAACCATGAGGGTTCAGTCTCCTATAAACTGTAATGACACTTAGAGATTCAAAATGAATGCTGTGCTTCTGTCAGTGACGTAACTATACAGTATGTTGCCTATAGTAGTCACAGAGAGTACACTGTGTTTCCCTCAGCTCACAAGAGAACACAGTGTACTACTTGGCAGCAGGTTGACCAGTTGATTGTTGACTGAAATTTTAAACAATAAAACGTAAGGTTATGGTGTAATTTGAGATGTTTTAATAAAATACTGTGGCTAACTTATAAAAGGTAACATTTTTATTGTCATTACTGTCATCAATCCAATTTGACCTACTTCCTTTGTTATTGCCCAGCAGGCCTCATAGAAATACATTAGCAGCAGCTGTTGTCATTTGATTGAAATTAGTCATTGAAATACCGCTGCAAACCTGTGCTGTTAAAAATCCAGTTTGCTTTGTTTCTTTGAATAACCTGGCTGTTATGTAAGTGTCACCATTCAGGCTCTTAAAATGAAATACTAATCTAAACTGAAATCTTCTGCAGCCATCTAGTGATGATAGAGATTGTTCTTAGAATTTGAATAAAAAAGCAAAGGATTTGTTCTTATTCTATATGCTCTTTTAGCTTTTGTCTAGAACCATTTAATCTAGTTTATAAAATGTAAAGCCCACACTGAACATCAGGGCAGATTGTTTATCTATGTAATTCATCTTTGAGTGCCTTCAAAAGTCCTGCATAAATAAAACGTAGTATTCATTTTGGAAGCAATTTTAATTGGTGCCTCAAAGTTACACTCCATTTCTTGAGTACTTTTTTTTGCTCTCAACATATCTTGGACACAATTCTTGCATAACCAGATTTAAAGCATCCTAACTAGAAATGCTACAGTATTATGTTTGTAAAAAAAAGTATATTGGCTGATTATCATCATTGGATCTTAAAACTCTCAAATTTCAATAACAGTATTGCCTAAACTTAAGTTTCCACCATCAGGGTTTTGTGCAGGGCTTTATAGCAGAGCTGGGCTGCCTCACTATTTCACACATCAAAGGTCATATATTTAAAAAGCATGCATACTGTTTAGAATGTCATCTGCACACGAAATTGATCACGAGGCAAGATGCATTGCCTCCATGTGGTTTACCACCTCAGCTTAATGTCCTGAGATGCCATGACTATCATGCCTTAAACAGTACAGAACAGCTGATCAGAGCAGCAACAACCACCTGCTGCTGGTGAAATGAACAGAGAAGTTTGTAAAGGTTTGAGGTTTAAAACTGTACATGCTTAGAAGTGAAGGTGACACAGCTGTATGGATTGTATCAACAGATCATGATGTTCCTAGTTATATGCAGTGATAAACTACAGATATCAGTGTTACTTTCTCTGAAGTACAACATCCTGTCTTT
This sequence comes from Scomber japonicus, assembly GCF_027409825.1. Taxonomy (NCBI): domain Eukaryota; kingdom Metazoa; phylum Chordata; class Actinopteri; order Scombriformes; family Scombridae; genus Scomber; species Scomber japonicus. Next base: position 2,292,434 of record NC_070581.1, read on the forward strand.
AAGGTTTCCTGCAACACATCAGGACTCTTTCATTCATCACACCTGTGGAAGAATAAGTCATCAATCAATAAAAATGAAATGATTCATTTCTTGCTTCCATTGGAATTGGAAAAGATGTATTGACAGTAGTTAGTTCTCAAACATCAGAGCTCAGCCAGAACATAATTAGCATACCTCACTGAAGTGGCAGTAAAAGTATAAGTGTAGAAACTCTTATGTAGTAGAGTTAGGGTCTGGTGTGGATTGCCAGTAGATGTGCGCACTAATGAAGTGACAGAATGTGACAGTTTGGCTGAGTTCTGCTGCCAACTCATTAATCAAGTTATTTCTCTTTAATGTGCCCGCTGCAGGGGAGCGCATCCTGGGTTACCCAGCAGAGCCATGCTACCTCTGGTTCGTCATGGAGTTTTGTGAGGGTGGAGATCTCAATCAGTACATATTGTCTCGTCGGCCTGACCGCCAAACCAACAGAAGCTTTATGCGCCAGATGACGAGCGCGGTGGCTTTCCTGCACAAGAACAACATTGTCCATCGTGATCTGAAGCCAGACAACATACTCATCTCACAGAAATCTGGTTCACCTGTTCTGAAAGTTGCTGACTTTGGACTCAGTAAAGTTTGTGCTGGCCTGAACTCCAAGAATAGTGAAGAATACCCTGCAGCAGGAGCAGGAAGCAAGGACAGCAACCAGAACAACATGGGCAACATAAACAAGTTTTGGTTGTCGTCAGCTTGCGGTTCAGACTTCTACATGGCCCCCGAGGTTTGGGAGGGCCACTACACAGCTAAGGCTGATATATTCGCTCTGGGCATCATCATATGGGCAATGATCGAGCGGATCACTTTCATTGATGCAGAGTCCAAACGTGAACTGCTGGGCACCTACGTCCGGCAGGGCACTGACATTGTACCTGTTGGGGAGGCACTTTTGGAAAATCCTAAGATGGTTCTGCACATCCCTCAGAAGGCCAGGAGCTCCATGTCTGAGGGGGTTAAGAAACTCCTACAGGACATGCTTGCAGTCAACCCTCAGGACCGACCAGACGCCTTCCAGCTGGAGGTGCGAATGGACCAAGTCACATGTGCATCGTGACAGCCCCCACCTTGCCAATTCTTCTTCTTTTTTTACCCCGACGAGTCAAAGAAGGGACCCCTTTCCTTCCCAGGTAAGCTCCACTCCTGTCTTACTTGTTGTAGGAATGTTCTCTTTAGGTTTGTCCTGCAGGTTTCTTCCAAATCAAACCATATGACAGCTAATTTCACAGATTGAATTATTCAAATGATTAAAGCAGAGAGGAGGAGCAGTCAATGAAATGAACTGCTCCAGTGATTAGTGTCAATTAAACCCTGCAGACTCCTCTGTCACTGGCTTAAAGGGAACATTGGCCGTTGATAACCGAGGCTGAAAATAAGTCCTCTTCCTTTCAGTTGACAGGGTTAACCTTTCCTTGGCCTGGTTACCAGTTGGCACTTTTTATTGTGTTCATTTTCTTTCTCTGTTACACTTTCTAATCAAGAGAGAAGTAAATGAGGCTGACTTTGATACAGGTTAGGTACTTTTCCTTTTGGCTCTCTCATGTGTAAAACAGGATTTTTAAAAAGAAGAAAAAAGATTATTTTTGGTAAATGTTCTTCTTTTGTTCATAGCAATTCTAAATTGTATTGTATTTTGCAGTATGTTGCAGTATGCATGGTAACATTTAACACATCAACTTCATTTCTGAGTTGTGGAAACAGCAACATTGCTACAACAAAGGAAGCAAAAGTGAGCACATCTAAAATGCCACAAATAATTCCTCATTGCACAGGAAAACACAGGAAGTGGATCTGTACTGTGCTGACTTTACTACTGATATTTCAGGAAATAACAGCTTACCTTTGTTAAACTCCTCTGAATAATACATATTCTCTTGTCTTTTGCCCTGTTGGATCTATTTTAAGTGATTTCATCTTGAAACATGTTGAGTTCATTATTATTTCTGATAGCCAAAACTACAAAATTAAGATCCAAGTTATAACAAAGTCAAAGCATCCTTTAAGAGAACTACATAGAAAAATATTGTTTTTATTGCATCTCCGTACTGTAGGTTATCTGTTGAGCCTGTCATCAGATGACACAATGGCCTAGTCCCTTCACTTCAAATAGTTCCTAAGCCTGATTGTTTCTGATTTGTGCCAAAGCTTCCCACGTCACTGTCAAGGAAACAGGATTAACAAGAGTGGAAGTATCCACTGTGGCACTGATGTCCACACATACAACCTGACTATTAATGATGTGACTGTCACATCCGTTTAACAGTTTCACTGCTGAAAAATCTAGCTTAAAGTGAATAACAAAAAGTGAGCAGTTTTAGTTGAAGGTTGGTAAGAACAGGTGTGCTGATGGCTGATGGAGAGTGTTAAAGCACAGTAGAGAGGAGGGCTTTTAGACAGGCACAAGCAGAGTACAGCCTGGGCCTGAGGGCAAACTGCCTGGATCTAATTAAATTCACACAATCTGTGTGTGTGTGTGTGTGTGTGTGTGTGTGTGTGTGTGTGTGTGTGTGTGTGTGTGTGTGTGTGTGTGTGTGTGTGTGTGTGTGTGTGTGTGTGTGATTGTAAGGGAGTGAAGTAGAAATAAAGTGAGTTATTGGCAGAGATACATCACCAGTGGAGGATGTTTGGCATCAACCTGAGTCTTGGACTGAGGTGAACAGAACATGTGATGTGTTTAATGTCTTTAATGTGCGTAATATTAACACCTGGCAGTGAATTGCCTTCCCAGTGAAAACAATGAATTAGTGAAGTACTGCCTCTTTTAAAGTCATTCTATCATGTGATATAAATGTGCTTTTAACTGACAGTGAACATGACTTGTGGCTTTCTTGATTTAAAGACTGTCAAGACTGACAAGTATAACAAACACTGAGTGATATCATCACCTTGTGATGGACATTTTCACTTCTATGAAACATATATGTGATGTTTTATAGACCAAACAACAATAGTATCAGTCAATAGAGTTAATAATGAAACTAAATTAGGAGTATTGAACATTTCTTCTTAGCTACTCATAAATCACTTTCGTTCTACTAATGCTTCAACTGACTATGAGCATAATCACATTAAATAACACATGGACTGTTTCAGTCATGTTATGATTTTAGAGTTTAGAGATAGTGTTCAGGAAGTATTTTTACTTTGAAAAACTTAAGCATTGCACAACACTGGATCTCAGGAGTCATTTACATTAAAGCTTAAGCTGCTGCTTATGTTGTGTTCCTATAGTTACTATAAGTAGCTATTTCTGACTTGTAAATACTGTTCGCCCCAACAGTATTTTTGATTTGTAACTGAAGCAGAGTAAAAACACCAAAGTGATGTCACTTCCTGTCTAGCCTCTGTTCCCTCTGCATTTCTTCCATTAGTATTTTTGAAAAAATAAAGCATGTTCCTGAGGTTTGCTTTCCATATTTTAGGACAAATATATCTGAAAGTGTCATTTACTTAATAAAACCAGAACAACAGCAACAGCATGAATTGATTTAGCCAGTAAAATTCACAGATATTTAGCTGTACTTTTTGCAGGTCTTCAGCTGTAACCCTGCTGTGTGCTGTTATTACAGACCTGCAGACTAACTTGATACCTTGATTGACACACAGGCTCAGTGAGCTGTGATGCTCTGTGGGCTTTTGGGTTAGGGTTAGAAAAAAACTGAACATTTTGAGTGAAGACAATTAAAGATGTTTTTTCTAAAAAAACAAAAAATATACTGTCCTTCCAACACAAGGCTGGAGGTCAGAAGGATTATTGTTTGTACAGTAGTGACAGGTCAGAGGAGTGTCATACAGTCATTTATCTCAGTGTGTTATGTAGAGCGGAAACTCCTTAAAGCTCAACAATGAGCCTGTGACTGGATGCTCACTGACCTGAACCGTGCGTCTGTTTGTTTGAACTTGAACCGTCAGCTGACCTGGACTAAGCTTGCTCATTTGTTTGACAGTTAGCTCTTGGATCCTGCAACCATCCCCTGTTTAACCCTACTAGAGACCCCTCCTCCTCACCCTGTGACGACAGAGCACTCTGAAGGCGCGGTTGCAGACTCATCTGCTGCAGGTTGGCCTCTTTCTCTCACAGCATGATGGGACAGCGTGTTACGCAACAGACCCAAAGCCCCTCACTGGTTCAGTGGGAAAACCTGTCATCTGTTGGAGAGAGGGATTAGTGGCTGTAAACACAAGGAGAGGAGAGGGAGTTGTGTCTGCTGTATGTATGTATTTACTCCTGGAGCTGACTGCAGCACACTGATCCATAAACAGATGCATTTGTGGCGGCCTAAACGTGTCCAAAAACTCTCTGGAGCCCATATTAAAAATGGCAACTAACCACCATTTAATCATCATTATTTATCAAACTGATATTTTCTATTAATCTTTTTAACCATAGCATGTCAAAAGAATGTGATCTCCAGTATATTTTCCAGTGTTGTTTATTGTCACATATCACTAATCAAAGCATTCAGTCATCACATTGGAGAACCTGAAACCAAACTATTGATCAGTAATAGACAAATCCTTTAACTCCAAATAGCATCACTGTTCCACATGACTTCAAACATGTCATTGGCATGTCTGTATTGAACGTTTTTATTTATCAGTCAATATATCACCCAATACCCAATAATATTTGCAGATAAACCAGGCTGACTTATCTGGAGAGTGTTTTAAAAACCTGTTGTTGTTGGTTGCCATCAATATAAAAACAAATGTTTCTAGTGGGTTAAATGAGTAGAATTACTAGTCCCAGTACTGGAATCCTGAACTTGTATTCTTCTGACATGAAAATAATGAATGTTGATTGAAAATATTTGGACCTTGCTGAGCTAGCAGAGGTGTACTTAAATTGATCAGTATCAGCTTCACCATCCTGATCATTTGTCAGTCTCATGTTTACGTCACTCTTGTGCGCTGAGCCTTCACCAGCTGTCAGTGTGTGTCATGAAAAGAGATTATCCACAAGCACTGCTAGCATGGCAACGCCTGTAGAAAGTTGTCACACAGTTAAGATGGAAATACTTGTATGTTTTCTAACATTTGTGGCAATTGAGTGTTTCATGAGGTGGTAGTAACAGCTGATCATGTCTGTAGGAAGAATTGTGATTTAAAGGTGTTCTAAGTGAAAGTGAAGAAAATGCTGTGATCAGGACTTTTTAGCACTAACTACTCACTGGTCAGATACATCCTATCTTAAATGAACAGTTTGACTGTGTTTGATGTAGGTGCGTACACAGTGGTGCTGTCGCTGTATGACAGAGAACAGAATTATCATTTGAGATTGTGTAAATGAGCAAGTGCTCAATATTTAATGACGTGGATCAGGATTTGGAAATCCTTCTCAGATGTGTATTGTCAGCATTATATTCTAATCATGTGTATCTCTTTTGTTGGACATCTATCTCATTGTCCACCCCAACCCCCCCCCCTCACCACCACCACCACCCTGCTGGACAATGAGAGTGCTTCTCCTGGGTTCAGGGCTTAGAGGCTTGCATTGGGAACATTTTGTCCTCTCACTGACTGCCAGCCGTCTGCCGCCTCTGTCTAAACCAGGCCAGAGCACTGTAAGCCCCAGCCCTCCTCACGTGTACTGTCTTTACACTTGAATCCTTTTTGACTTCACTGACAGCATGAACAAGGTTTTGACAAATGGCAAGTTGAGGCATTTTCAGGGTGTTGTCCTCATATGGCACGCACAAATGCCTCCACGCACTGTATTACACATATTAATGCCTCTTGCTCATCTAAAGGTAATGCAGTTGTTTGGACAGCAGGTTGAAGTAGAGTACAGTATGTTCTCTATGGGATCAGTTAGGGGTACGATAGAAGGGAAAGAAATGCCAGCAGAAGGCCACCTTTATGAGATTTGGGGAGTGGGTGGGATGAGCGCTTTGGTGTACTTATGCAACATGGTTGTAAATATTTCCTGGGGGCCCTCAGGGTTCAGAGAGAACTGCAAAAACAAGTTCCTGTGTAAGTGACTAAGCTGAAGCACCTCTGAGGTTTCTGGTGCTTATTCCAAATATGAGCGCTGTAGAGGAAAGGTGAGGAAAAGCACAAGCCAGAGCAGTAATGTGGCCTTTTCTTTTCTTTTTTTTATCTTTTGATATCATTCATCCATGTAAATCTGTCATTTTTCATCAACCAATCAGCATCCCATACAGTCCAGGAAAGCCTGTCATCCCACGGTGCTTTGGAACAACACAGATCCACATCGTTTCCACTTCACTGTCTCCATTCATGGCGGCTGTATTGGAGCTAATGTGATGTAAGCTCTTTACACCGTGTTAATCTCCTCACAGTCTGCAGACCATCTATCACAGCTTCACAACTCAAGCCGACTCCATCACTGCAGGTGTCCCCCTGCGCTAATATTCAGGCCTCTTGGCGAGCTCTCATTGGAAGGTCTATGTTCAGGTTGTTGAATGGTTCTAGACACTGACAGAGCTCGTTTTGACCTATGAATTATAGATAAGAAGAGGTAGGGCTGGGCAATATGGCCTTTTATTAATATCCCGATATTTTTAAGCCGTTTCACGATACACGATATATATCTCGATATTTTGCCTTAGCCTTGAATTAACACTTTGATGCATACAATCATGCCAGTATGATGATTCTACGTTTCTACGTTAAAACATTGTTCATACTGCATTAATATATGCCGATTTTAAACATTCATGCCAAAAGCGTAAATCACAACTAAACAAATTCATCAAAACTGTATTTATTAAAGAGTTATTAAGCAGTGGCACAAACATGTCATTTCAAAACAAATAAAGTGTCTTTTATGCATGATGTAACTAATATGACACATCAAAATAACACTAAATTAAAGTGCACATTTTGTGCATAATGCCACTAGGATATAAAGGTAGAGCTGTCTCTGCTAGGTAGATTATATCAAGTGTGTCGATGATCTTTCTGAATCCGGGCTTTTAACCACACTCACTGGGGCCATGTCTATCTCTGTGTGGTGTGTTACTGCGGACGACGTTATCTCCTTCTGTTTTTGACTATTTTAGTCGTATTGCTGTTCTGGAAAAAGAAGACGCCAGACTCAGTTGCGTCAGTGCTGGTTGCTTCGGCACTTTCTTCAATATGTCACTGGCCGGAGATGTGCTCTTGCAGAGTTTCAAGCACACATGGTGATATAACTTTGTTGTACTACCAGCTTTTGTGGTGACGCTTTTATGACATACTTTACATATTACGGTTTGTTGTTCAACGTCCTACCTCTTGTACCCAAACCACCGCCAGATGATGGATCCTGAATTGTTTTATTAAATCTCCCTCCTCCACTTGTCCATATCACCTGCTGCTCCCGCGACCTGAGATCGCTGCTACTGCTGCTACATGCTGCCGGGCATATGACGTTGCACGCACAACAGAACGTGTTGTACGTACCTAGGTGCGCTTGTTTTATCTCTCTGTGCGGAGAGATGAGAGAGTGAGAGAAACCTGTAGTTCAACGGGCCGCGACTAAAAACAAACTGCGTGTAAATTGAATGTATACTCGAGTATTCACGATATAGTCATTTTCTACATCCCACAGAGAACAAGCCGCGATACATCGAGTATACTCGATATATCGCCCAGCCCTAAGAAGAGGTGTGGTCAGCATCTGTTGCAGACAACAAAAATTGTGGCCTCCCCCTGAAATGTGTGTAGAATGTTGAAGATGTGCTTTGATCAACTATGAGCAAGACTACAAAGCACACATTTTACATTATAGTGCTATTAATAACGGATCTTAAGGCAGAAACCAGTGTTTTTTTCTTTAATGTACTATATTAAAATAGAATCATTTATCATCAAGCAAAACACACACAATAGCAGTAAAAACAAGTGTTAACATTCATTTAAAAAAAAACAGATAAAGTCAATCAATCAATCTTTATTCATATAGCACCAAATCACACACACATAGAGCAGGTCTAGACCGTACTCTTTAATTTACACCCAACATTCTTACATGAGCAGCACTTGGTGACAGTGGAGAGAAAAAACTCCCTTTTAACAGGAAGAAACCTCAGACAGGAACATGCAGATCTGTGTCTTCATCTGCCTGAAAGAAGGTTCAACTGGAAATGTTAGGAGTAAAAGAGTAAAGGTAATGAAGAAACAATAAAATAGAATAAACAGAATAGTCCAGATATTTCTAAGCAACAATGATTCTAAGGCAACTGGACTCAGATTTGTCTATGAAGACGTTTCGCCTCTTATCCAAGGGGCTTCATCAGTTCGCATCGGTCTGACTAGTCCTCAGTCAGATCTGGACCGAATAGTCCAGATAGTAAATCAGGCTAAAGTAAAAAATAAAAGACAGATTAATAAATAAATAAAATTCCATGAAAGCCAAATTAAATTAAAATGATAGTAAGACAGGTGACTTTTGTGAAAGGTAAATCTACTTCTCTGAAGGAAAGGTGCCTCAAAAAGTGAATGTGGAGCCCTGCTTGAGAATTCAGAGTGTGTGCAGCTGTTTATGAGCCCAGTATGCTTCAAACCAACTAGTTCATACAACATGTGGTCTAGTGATGCTGCAATGTAAAAGTGTTTATACCTGTTCTAAATGGCAACGTCTGCTGTCACAGAGAGGAAGAAGACACGCACAGTCATACACACTTTCAGATGGTCTCTCCTTCAAAGCATTCATTGTGTTGTGTTTGCTTTCATACAGGAAGGAAAAGTAGTGATTGTCATGGTCTGGATGTGACCACATGACAACTTGTAGTATGTTGTCATGTGGTCAAACAATCCAACAAGCACTTCATTTGAAGCAAACTGAGGCCTTGAGATGGGTTTTGTCATTTGCATTGTGGTGGAGAGAGGCTCATTTAAACACACAGAATATCTGAGAGTTCCAGGGGAGCTGACCAGTAAGAGACCCCAACCTTTTGACCCCCCGGAACAGTCAGACCAGCAGGCCACCATTAATTGATTTTCTATTTTTGGAGCACCATGCTCTCTCTCTCACACACACACACACACACTTTGATATACTCCCAAACAGACGTGAACATACCTGCATCAACTTGTTCTCCCCCTGCTGCACAGGAACAGTCTGAAGTCACATCCTGTCATCTACACTGCAGAGACGTGGTGGTGCTATCTCTGCCAAAAGATGTAAACAGTCAGAGATCCACTGTGCATCTACATCTCTTTGTATAGCACCAACCAGCACAGCTAGCAGCTACCACCAAAGACACAATGACTTATGTTAAAGGCTTTAACTCCAATTATACTTTGGATACTTCCCCACATAACTCTGAGGGTGATGGAAATATGTCACCTTCCCAAATGTGTACAGGTTCACACAGATATCTGTGTATGACATCAACATATATGAACACATTAGCCATTTTTAACAGAAGCAGTCTTTGTATCATTCTGAGATTCTTTCAGGACCTTTATGGAAATATAAATACTTATTTAAGAATGTATTTAGAATGTGTAAATGTGCGTTTGGCTGTTGTTGATTAAGATTGATGTATTATGTATTTTTGAAACAATTAGATACAGTCAGTTAGCATTTGTCATGTAAACTAGAAATGTGGTAACAGTAATAAGGGTTAGGGATGAGACTGCTTCAACTGACACACACACTCACACACACAGATACCCCCATACTAATAATAAATAACCAGCACAAAGGAGACAAGGTAAAGGTATAATCCCAGCAAACTGAGGCCTGTTGCCTCCTCAGCAACCCCCGCCAGATATTTGTAATTTCATAACCCAAAAACAGACTACCTCTTTAAAGCAGCAGCAGGGATCAGTGTGTGGGAAGTGGCGTGAGCTGGTTTCTAGTGAGCTCAGAACACTGTGGCTGCTCTCTGTGATTAGTAGTTGGAGAGGGAGGGAGTGTTGGCTTTTTATGAGCTTGTGGAGGTTTTGTGGCTATGTGGCATGCAAAGCAATACAGTCCACTTGGCTGGCCTTCATAAAAGCTGTCCTGTAAGCTGTATGTGGTATGTGACTCCAGGTTCTTCTTGATGCAAAAATGACAAAGCATTTTCCACAAGTTAAGTGATTGGGTAAATAGCAATATGATTATCACTTGTGATAACTAGTGGACAATACTAAGAACAGGAACATTGGGATAACATTCATTCAAATGGGTATTTTCTACTTTCTGCTAAAACAGACACTATTAAAGACTGTGTAAAGTGAATTCAGACATTTTCTTCTAAACACATTAAATAGGTCATAAATGTATTTCTAAAAAAGGTGTAAAAAGCATTTCAACTATTTAGATTTGAATTGTGGAGCTAGGCTTTATAAACTGTGTTTCAAGATTTCTGTGTTCAGGATTTAGTGGGCGGGTCTGAAATCACTGCTGCGTTACATAATGCGGCAGTGATTAGCTTAAACTCGCCCCTGCTGCTGTAGAGGTACAAATACATTCAGCACACACTACTACTACTACAGTCTACAGTTAGCCAGTTAGCTGAGTTAGCCGCCGAGTTAGCCGCCAAGCTAGCAGCTCAGTTATTAAAATTTGGCAGGGTGGTGAACAACACACTTTTCTGTGATATGTCAAACTCAGAACACATATTTATTCTTACTTTACATGGACTTTAAATGAAATGCCTCAATATATCAGGATCTGTTGTTTGGAATGACTGTTACTGACCTGAGGGTGGTGCACAATGGTCTAATGACTACTAAGTCCATATTGATTTACTGGTAAGATCTGAGCAAAGTTTTTGTATTTTCTGCACAAGCTGGGGAATTTTGATGGAGACTGATAGAGGAAGATATGAGAGATACATGACCTGATGATTTAGTCAGCTAGCTGCTGCACTGACAGTCCCTCTGATGTTTAGTCATTATGATTGACAGTGTTTCCCCTAGGATTTCCTTCAGGAGGGGTGGGGAGTCACTGCATATATCATGAAGACACTGTTTTTCTATGACTTTTAACTTGTGCAGTGGGGTGAATACATTTCTCTCCACTTACCCTCCAAAAGAATCCCATGTCCCAGACAAGCAGACAAGCTTTAATGTGGAGCCCTGCTCATGAGAGTCAAACAGCTGCTATGAAACTGATGTTCCGAACAGAAACATCCATAAAACATGTTCCACATTTCACAGTTTAAAATGGTGCGTACTTAGATGTTCCAAAATAGCCGAGTCTACATGGAGGCTTTTTATTACATCAGCAGTCCTAGAAGCACAATCAGAAGATAACTACATCACGAAAACACCTCAACACAAGAAATAAAGGCTGTTTCACAATCCCTTTAACACACATGATTCCAAATACTTTGTCAGTCCAGATCATGATGGCTGACTGTCTCCTGTTTACAACCAATAAACTACTAATTCTTCCAAAAGAAGCCCTCAATAGAACTCCATCTTTGTCTAATGTTTCAGGGTTGTTGGTTCCAGTCTGTGGAACATCAAAAACAGACACCTCCAACATTATTTAGTGCTTACGTACTGGTAACACTGTGACAATTGTTATTTGGATCCACCTTGGTGTTTTGTTGTCCGTACTCTGGCCCTGACTTACTAAGATCCCAAATAAAGGGCACTAAATGTTTGGTTAGTGTGTGTTTTGTGGGTGATCTACCAAGAATACTACTCTCTTCAAATGTAATATATAGAAGCAGTTACCATCTGTAGAATGCTGGTATGCTAAATAACATATTTGCATTTTCTCCTCCCTGTATTCTGCACACTGAGGTAAAAATAGCCAATATTACATATTCATTAAGGTAAACGTACTAAATTAACAGTGTGTATTATCCTTCACAGTTGAAAACCTCAGTGTGCTGTGTTAGTAGATCAGCTTGCACATTTTTTTGTGGGTGATGTCAAGTTTGCACACGTTTTTACACACACACACACACACACACACACCTTTAGTTAATCAGACCCTATGTGTTTTGTTGCATAAGCTGTCCATGGTGTGGTGTTTACTCAGGTATGGGAAGCATGCCTCAGGTCACAGAGTTCAGAAAGCTGAAAAACAAGAACATTGATGGAATACTAAACAAATGAACCACAAGTGTGAGTTGAGGCAGATGCCTCAGGGCAGTGTGAACTGATCTGCTGCTCCTCTCACTAACAACTCTGTGTTTCCTGTGACTAGGTTTTGGTCAGAGCATGGTGCTTAATGACTGGAATCCTTGTGCGTGTCCAAAACTCTGAGATGAACAAAGGACATAAAATGAGTCAGCAGCAGCAGCCGCTGTCAGCAGCTACACCAGGAATCACATCCATTAGTGGTTGGATTTTGGCAGTGACATTCTAGCTGTCTGAGAGGAACCTATAAAACTATAATCCTTTTGGCAGAAATAGCTGTGAAGATTATTACCAATATCTGAGGGCTTTTTTCAGTTATTTTCAAATAGCACAATATGAGGCTGTAAATATCTCAATCATCAGCAGTGACTTTCCATGTCTCCACTCAGCACATCTCTAACATGCATGCCTCCTACTAATCTGACCCACTTGTGTTCGTACCATGTGCTTTAAGGTTATGCAACCTATGAAAAAAGGAACAGACCCGACTAGCCTGAGCTGTGCGTGTCAGCTGCTGCTCTATTATTAGAGTGCAGTGTTGAACTGAACCTGGACACATCCACAGGCAGGAAACTTACCCAGGTGTCATTTTAGGACAGGTGGAGGTAGACTTCATGCCTTGATACACTGATTGATCTCCATCTTTGTCAGCGAGTTGTCAGCTGTCGATTTTGTTGAGAAATGATGAAATGAAAGTCCTCTGCTGAAACATGTTGGTGGAACAAAGATTCCTCCAGTTAGTCTGCTGGTGTCACCAACTTCTTTTTTTCATCATTTATCAAGAAACACGTCTCAAAAATGCACTTTATGACGCAGCATGGAATGATGATGGGGATGATGATGAGTTGTGTGGCTATTTTACTGTTTTCATTTTTCTGTTTTGTATGAATGTCTCTCACTGCGAGCCAAATTTACCTGCGGGTACAAATAAAGAAATCTAATCTAATCTAATCTAATCTAATCTCTCCTGAAACCCACAAATGGTCATTTTTACAGTACGGTTAGACTGTTTCCTCTGCTTCCTTCATGCTAGTATTAGCCTGTTATTACATGTTAACTGCAGCTTTGTATTTAAAGTCACAGTGAAACAACAGTTAAAGCATTTATTTCTGTAGTGCAGCACATTTCACAGTCAAAAACAGTCAATGCTCTGCAGCTTCTACAACACAAGCTAACAAAGTCAACTGTGGAAGGGTCAGACATGAACACAGAGACATCAGATAAGAGCTTTGCCTACATTTGACCTAATAATGTCTGATGTTCTTATTGGTCCATGTTAACCTCCTCATGTCCTCTGTGTCTTCAGCTTTGTTTACTTCGTGGACTGGACCCCAGAGAAAAAGAGACTGTGAAGAATCCACAATCATATTTTGAGTGGGAAGAGATCGACTGGCTGATGATTCCAAAACCCGGTGATGGGAACAATATGCAAATGAGACCACACTTCCAGCTCCATCTGGTTACTATCACGGTCACCATGGAGCTTACTGGTGAATAACGGCAGTGTACTCGAGAGCTGACTGGATGTGATAAGGTTTCATGACATTTCTGGTTTTTAAGTTGTTGATTTTTGCCCCAACAGCTCCAGTATAAGCCTGCTCTTCCTTAACATTTGTAATGTAATTACATTTGTAATGCACTCGGCTGTGGCACAGGTTAGTGTTCTAAAGTGAAAGTGTGGGCTACCACCAGGTTACTGATGATAATGATGATGATGATATGTGAATGATGATCAACAGTCTCTTCCTCACTCTGCCCCAGACAACCTTGTGCCTTAAAGACCATTCACACTGAGTGCGATTTTTTTACATATAGACTTTCTGTCAGAAATGCGCACTTGACCAATGGAACCTTTTGCTTTAAATGATGTCACACCATTGATATCCCAGGCTGCAATAATGCCAAGTAAGAATGTGATGATTTTGTTCCCCTGGGTACAACCATGAAGCCGAAATATACAAAACTTCAAATGAAGATATGGTCATTACAGATTTTGTACTGGTGTCGATGTATATCACATAAAGAAGGCTGATAAAAGATATTTTGCAAATCTGTGCCATGTTTTAAAGGCAGAGGCAGAGCAAATGTGATTATTGATGCTTTGTATATTGTTGTGAAGGTGTGTGACAGAATGTTGCACCATAGAAGTAGCGGGCCTGTTTCCACTCCACACAATACTGTGCATTTTTAACCAAACAATGTCCAGCAGGGAATTCAAACTGGTATTTTTGGACATGAGTTGCTGTTGTATCCAAAGACCACCTGGTGGACAAATATATATGTCTTAGCATCACTGCAGAGTTTGGGATTTTATTAACATATTTTCTAAATTAACCAAGAAACAATCAGAATTTGGCAGACTAACTGGCTGTGTTTGATGGAAGCCTTATGTTTTTTAACTTTGATGCTTTGACAGTGGCATAAATATGTTGCTGTTGTTCATTTTGCTCTGAATGTTTTTTTTTACCTCGAGGTTGAGTCTGCCACCCTCACAAATTGAAACAACACTTAGAATGCAGTCAGTCATGGGCCATTAAGGGTTTTTGAGCACTGATCTGATCTGTGTTTGATAGGTGTGGTACTGTATGAATGAATGAATGAATGGGTCTGATTTGGGGATTTTTACAGGAAATGTGAAGATTTGCTATCTGGGAACAGTCCCTAACAGCAGCCATACAATACCTACCTAACTGTCCCTTCCTCTCTTCCTCTCTTTATCAAAATGCTTTAACACCCTGTGGTGGTATGTAATGCTCAGTAAAAGCAGTGGTTGGTTGTAGTGTAGCCACCACCATGACAAATCACAGTAGTGCTCATGTGATTAGATTCAAGACAACTGCACCCAAGCATATAAATATCAACCCACAAGTCACATGACTGGTCCACAGGTCTCACAGTGATAAACATGTGAGACAGTACTAGCATCTAGGGTTTCCAGGTAGATACTAGTAAGAACTAAATACAAAGGTTCAAACAAAGTGGAGGGTAGTTAATGCATGTAAAATATGGTTTGTATGTCTCACACTTAGAAAGTTGTACTAACACTCACACTCCAGCATACACCAGAGGAATGACCAAAGCCTCCTCTTCCCGTCAGAGCACTGTATAGCATGTAGCTTCAGTTCAGTGACTCAGCAGTAGTAGATTTTGAGGCATTTTCTAGTATGGTCCTACCTCAGCACTATGAAACATATTATTTACTTTGACTGTCTCAACCATTTCGTTTAGTTTCTGATACAAGGAGCAGTTCTGAGAGGG